>NW_020213872.1:210681-368931 GCF_003070985.1 Temnothorax curvispinosus | reverse complement strand
CCGTAATTTAAATATCCGCAATTATTTATATAGTTTCACAGTCATAAGAACAAAAAAAGATTTGAGAATTATCTAGACAAACTAATACAGGTTTGAAGATGACAGGTTTTAATCTCAATTTCACAGAGTTCCCTATTTGGGAAACTAGCAAATTTGCCTTTGAAGTGCCACATATTTCCGTGAATCTGTGTGAGAAGCTGAGAGATTCTAGATACCGTGCGTCTGACGCATGCACGAACGTTCTAAGTGCTCAGGCGATGAAAAAATGATGTTGGACGCTGGTGCAAATCGACCCTAAGGCGGCAAAACGAAGAGCCCAGGTTCTCTTTTTCTTTCCTTCTCTCTCTCTCTCTCTCTCTCTCTCTACCTCGGCGCACTGACGCGGATACGCGTGTAGAAATAAAGTGCCGATGTAAATGACGTTTGGCATTGCGCCGCGGCATTAATAGCCGCCGGATGTCGGGTATTTTATTGCTGGTAACCTTTCTGTGCGCGCAAAAGCAACCCGGCGGTTCCGCCGCGGCTGACAACCGTTACCGTATGAGGGTCTTGCGTTCCCTTGCACGGGAACGTCGGCCGGCGCATACCTAATGAGCGCATCGATAGCGCGGTTTCTTAATGCACTTCGATTGGGGCTATTAATTACTACGCACGGGCGCACGCGGGATAAACACCCCGACGACGACGCCGGGTAGCGCTTATTTGCATCACTTACGAGTCTCCGTGTCCCCGTGTGTGTGTTTAATCGCTCATTTCACAACGATACTTTATGGCTACGTTCTATCTGCCTACCTAATTAATATTTATCACGGGATAGGTAATCATTTATGTGATACGATGTGACAAAGTATGAATTACATTTATGAACATAGCATAAAATATGATGGTATGATTTTTTATTTATATTAGCGATACGAATTAGCAATTTAATACTGACTCTATCGTTTGATGTTCCTTAAATAGTTTGAACAGGTATTTCTCTTTACATTCAAGGTGTTTCTATAGTCATGTGAATTTTTTATGTGTTTTTTTTTAAGAGAAATATATCTATGTAATAGTCAGAGTCTTGTAAAAAGAGTTGAGGGATACGAATTAAATTATTACGTGCCGTACAACTTTCTGCTCGAGAGAAATTTAATTCCATTCGTGGAATAACAGAATAATGATGATTTCACATAATTTCATTGCCGTAGCAAAAGGACGTGGCAATATATCAAAGTCACAACGTGGTAATGATTATGGTGTCCAGGTAATTAACGGCGATATTTCGTTCTATCAAAATAATCATAATTTACGCCCGTTCCTGCGTGTACAGATCTGTGATACTCGCAATATCGTTACCGCGTGCACAGAAGCGTAAGACAGTAATTAGGTATATTATTAAATCAACTTAAGGCAGCTGTTAAACACACGGAAGCCATCGCGAGTGAGTTTAAATTAGCTTTCCAGCATAAAATATTTATTTTGCGTGCGCATGAATTTCTTAGACTAATCTCTTCATCAGGAAAAAAAATATACCCAGCAATAATGTATACTGATATTATCAGAGCGCTGTCTTGCTTTCTCAATTGTTTTTAATAACCATAATAAAGTTATATCTTCGCAGAAATTAAATAAGGCAAACATAAACGTATAGTTGATTTTATTTTTTTTTGTAATCCTCTTTACATGGAATTTTTGTCAGATACTTCATTTCTTTTTTGCAGTTTCAAAATTTAAACCCTCGGTTTTATTGTAACGCGGAGGTGCTTTGATTGCGGCTCGAATTCCAGTTAACACGAGCCGAGTACTTTCGATACCGTGCGCGACATGTATTATAATTTTAATTAAATTTCGTTTCGTGGTGTATTATTTCACCGATCAAATGCGAATAGTGGACTTCGAAGTATTCTCTATAAAAGAAAGAGGAAAATAATGTTTTTTTCATTCACGTTTGAATCTTAAGTGCTTTTAATTTTATGACACGAGTAAGAAATAACGAATGTATTTTTACTTTCGTTATACATATTATATATTTTATATAATTTGACACATGACGAGAATATAAGATTAGAAAGATAGATTTCTCTTTACTTAATATATTAGATATTTCTGCATTATACGAGAAAGTCTGAGCGTATTATTATGTGAGAATTATGTCCTAAAATATTTGGCATTGTCATATGAAAAAGCCATTGAATGTAACAGGTAGAACAAGAGATTACATATATTCCTATTTCTGTCCATGACAGAGAGTTTGCAAAACGCATATCGTCTATCGAAAAACCTCGCACGACCCCTATTTTTACCGTGTCACGTGCCGCCATAAATAACATCGCGCGCGCCACGTGTTTGGTAAATATTTGTTTGTTTGTGCGGATATGTGTTTATCGAAATTGACAAATTAATTGGCCCTTCGTTAATCGCACAAAAATCTGTTTCTGATTGATCAAGTATACACGAGCAATTGACATCAGTATGTATCAAAAGATATTTATTATTTGTTATTAAAATCGCGCGGCCACTTGAAATCGCATCCACTTAAAAAATTATCTTTCTTGTTATTTATTTCAATTATCAACAATTGTTTCAAATGGTTCATTATGATTCGCGATTTATTATTGTGCCTAAATCATTTAGTAATTTAACGGACTATTGTTCAATTTTAACATAATATATAGGTAAGATATTTCTAAATTCCAATCTAATCTGATTATTAAAAACAATAATTTCATAAAATTGTATTTCTGAAACGAAGTCTTTGAGACTGTGTTCATATGGTCTCAAAAATCAACTTCTAAAATACTGGACAATATACTTGCTAAAAACATCCTGTATAGCGAAATTAATCAAAAACGTGAAAGCTTAATTGTTATAGCAATATTTTACATTAATTTATGATTTGCAAGTCGATTTGCTCAATAAACCATGTCCGTTTCTTTTGAATGATTTCTGTCGCTACTTTATGATACATTATTCGCCGCTGTCCATAGAGACAGAATCAGGTTTGGAGTTGGTGCGGTAATTAAGCGAAGGGGTAACCCACGGGGGAATATATCGGAAATCGCCGCTGTATCCTGTTGATCTACGAAGTCATCGGGTGTAATCCGCGTTTGTTGAATGATTTTACATCTCTATTTACACCGCGCTGACAAAGCCCCGTGCAGCGCGTGTAGATAAAGCAAGAATGATATCAACATGAAAAACTCGTCGACGCGCGGCCGCCCCAGCCCCGGTCGTGTCGCGACGCGCAATAAATTAATGGCCGGCCATCATTGCGTTACTCATACAAGCGTGCACCCTCATATGGACACGCCGTGACGCATCATTAATCTTCTCATTATAAATGCGAGCCGCGCTGCTTCGCCGCGGTCTGACAGTGTGCGCGAAAATAAATTGCCGGTGCATCGCGCGCGTCTGTACTTTCATTTGATATTTAAAATGACCACACGGCGGTGCGCGCTCGTGCGCCTCCGCGCGCGGTGCCCCGGAGACAAATTGCCCATTTGCATAATGCCGTTATTTATTAATGATCGTGATACAGGTACTTCGGATGCTACATAAATAGCCACCTGCGGCGGCGACCAATCCACAACCTTCTAATTCGATATCCAATCGCCGGTCCGTCGCGGATAATTCGTTCCGCGAGTCACCTCTGTCACCTCCTGAGGTAGTTAACGGGTCTTAAAACATAATGTAATCGATCGATGAGTAATCACCGCCGAATACAAAGGAAAATCGACAAGGTACATCGAAATCGGGATCGTTTATCGTCCCGACGCGAACTTTTTCGAAAACCCTCGTTTGTAAAAAAAAAAGTAAGTAACGGAAGTTGAATCGCGAAAACGCTACGATTACGCCAAGCCTACGAAAGTCCCGCTAACGAAATCGGTATCAAACGGAACACAGCTGTCCGAGGTGAGACAGAATGTGAAATATGGGAGAAAGCGGACGCGGGGTAAATTGCTCATACGAGCGTGCCAAGCGTGGAATTCGTGCGACTTGCTGGCGTAACCAAGATATACGAGCACTTTTCCCCGAAAAAGTGTTAAGGAATTATGCTTCGTAGAGTAAATGAGATGTGTCTGCGCCGGGACATAGATCACCGGAACGCCATCCATTCTCACCACCGTGGAAATAAATACGATCTTCTCTCTGCGAAAGAGGCTGCGGAGGATCGTGCAGCCGCCGTCGCTGCCGCTGCCGCCGCCGTCGTTGCTGCCGTCGCCGAAGAGTGGAAAGAAGGAGGACCACGGCTAGTCAGAGAGAGGGCGAGAACGACGACGGCGAGGACGGTAAGCCGGAGGGGGATAGCGAAATCGTCTCCTGGCGGCCCGCATCCCGCAGCACATCTTTCTACTCGACACCCGGGGGGATCCAACGTAGCCATTTCTCTGCCCTGTTATACGCCGCCTATATACGTATCTACTACCCCCGGTAGGTACCTACAGCCAGCAAATAAATTGATCCATTACTCAACCGAGCAGTCATCTTCCCTCCTTTGCCTCGGTTCGTTCACTTCACTCCTCGGCTCGCGTTGCGCCGCGCCGCGCCGCGCCGTCCCGCCCCTCGCCCACTGCGCGCCGCGAGTGCCTTTTTCCTCTGGACTTTTCCGGGAATTCTGCCAGAGATTCGGTAAAGCCCCTTTCACGCCCTGTTGCGGAGACGATGATACGTCGCGATTTACTTGCTTGCGGCTATACCGCCGCGCGGAAGTGCCGGCCTCCGAGTACGTTTGAGACAAAGGAATCGATAGGCCTTTCCACCGGAATCGCCCGATTCCGATCATTTGTTATCCCGCGTGACGCGGTAGAACTCGTCTATTTTATTGCCGTATTCACTCTCTCGAATGAAGAGACTCCCGAATAAATCATCGATATAAATGTTTCCTTCATATGTGTGCCGCGCATCTTGCGTTATTCATACGTTGTCACGTTGTCAAATGTCTGTTGCTCCTACATCCGTGCACTGAGAAGTCGAATTCTTTTTCATTTCTCTCTCGAATTCCTCTTGCTCCGCTACTTTCTTGCGAAGAGCAAATAATTCCTTTATCCGCTCGGGGGCAAAGGATAGCGTATAGTCGTGGAATATTAAAATGTATGAGCAGTTTTCTGCGCGCACTTTCTGCCTTTTCCTTTTAACTTGTCAAGTATGTTGTCTTACAGTACCTTCGAGCGCGTTATCTAATATCAGATTTCTTTCCGTATATCCTTCTCCTCACCTTCATTCCATTACATTATATAGAGAGAGTATTAGAAGTTGTGCGTGCATTTTCTACATTATATATTGAAT
The DNA here is from genome assembly GCF_003070985.1 of Temnothorax curvispinosus. Classification (NCBI taxonomy): domain Eukaryota; kingdom Metazoa; phylum Arthropoda; class Insecta; order Hymenoptera; family Formicidae; genus Temnothorax; species Temnothorax curvispinosus. The sequence continues at coordinate 363,660 of NW_020213872.1, read as the reverse complement.
TTAAGGGCTCATTTTCTCTCAGTGGAAATTTCTGGTCTCTATTTTTATCGCCCTCTATTTTCAAATCCCTCTAGCCTTTTATCGATAAAAATTTTAAAATGCAAGAGTGTACAAACATCTATTTTCTTTTTCATTTTATCGCTAAATTTCTTTCTGAGACTTGCTAAAGATAATTTTCTTTTAATAATATTTTTTAAATAATTCTTTATTACTCTTGTCTAATTATCGTTAACGTTTATCGTTAAAAATATTCGTGGATCCCCGTCATTTCCGCTTTCGATACTCGAGATAGGCATCAAGTATATTTGCTTCTAATTCCAGGCGATGGTTTTCCTCCTCCGCAGTTCTCTCAATGATAAATAGGTGGCAAATGTTCTAAGCCGGAGAAAGCGGGGGAGGGAGGAAGGGTCACACACAAGTCATCAGCTAAAGTAATAATAACGCTCTGGAACCTGGCGGGCCATTAGCTTCTCGTTCCCTTGGGGACCCTCTTGGATTCCACGTCCGATACGCTCGTTTGATATCGGTTGTCTTCCCGCATACGTACGCAGGACATGCTTGCAACACGGTCACGCACAATGGACGTGGACGAAACGCGCGAGATAGTATGGGGAGAGGGAGAGAAAGAGGAGGGAAGGGAGGGGATGTCTCTCAAGGTGGACACTTTTAACGCGTGAATACGCGTCAAGGGTTCAGAAAGGGGAAGGATGGCTGATGCTTTGTAACGTCACACGAGGTATAAAAGGAAATGGATGGCGTCATTAGTCGGCGCGAGTTTCTGTTCCTCCTTTCTTCGCGGCATTTGTCAACAGTTATCACAACGTCTTTCTCAACGTAATTTCTCACACGCGCGCCTTTCAGACGTACGCACCTTCGCGTATAGAGTACATACATCTTGGGGGCTCGAAAGTTTTTCTCAATTCTATACGTATGATATGTGATATCGAATACGCAATAAATAAATTTCTGTCGCGCGTGTTACGTTTAAGTATACCTATATATATTTACGTTCGAGTGACATTTACTAGAATTGTATTGAATCCCGGACAGTTAAACAATTAACGCTGCTGCGTGTGCATTCAATTCAGGTTTTACATGTACTGACATATTTGTATGCATATTTATGACATTTAGCCCTAGCAAAATTATATTTAACATATATGTACATATAGCGTAAAAAAATGAAATAACTGATTAGAGTATTTATTTTATAAAACCTGTTCACATTGTCTCCCAATATAAATTCCAATATAAATACCGTTCTATCGCCAATACATAAAAGAAACAATGAAGAATTTCTCTCTCTCTCTCTTTCTCTCTCTCTCTTTCTCTTTGTGTGCATTTTAATAAGATTAAAATCGTCCGCGGATCCGAAACGATCGAAACAATGATAAAGTGGAGCGCCAGAATTTAGTTACGCGCGAAAGAACTAGAAATCCTGCTGCAATGCGGCGTGCAGTCACCGGCATGCCATCTCCGACCCCTTTGGCTCTCTCAGACGGCCAGTGCATAAATCACGCGGATTTACGATCCCAGTTAAAAAGGGTAACGCAATATTTATAGTCATCTCGTGCAGTTACATATAACAAATTGAACTTTTATATAAACGCGCTCGCGCGCTCCCAAGGACCCCTCCAGCCCGGCCGGGCCGGGCGCAGATTTTAATTATCGATATCGATTTATTGCCAATACATATTAATGCCCGCGCCGTGCTACCTCTGCGTACCGGTGTTTATTCATATTGATGGAACTAGATTGAAACATAAACCGGATATGCAAACAACTGCGAGTTAAATCGTTCGGTACTGTCGCGATAAAAAGAGAGAGAAGGAGAGAGAGAAAGAGAGGAAGAAAAGAGAGCGGTGTACACGCGGCCGGACATATTCGCTCGGTCCCCGACGCGTCGCGTCGTCCCTAATTTATCATTAAACGGATGCTCGCGTTTTACGGCTGCGTGGACACGCGGCACACAGAGAATATTTTATAGCAACGCGGATAAGCTCGTTCATTGTCCTCGGTGTTGCGCGTTCACGTCTCCTTCGGTTTACGGCCGATATTATGCCGGATATGTTAATGCCGGATCTCCTTAACAGCACATGTAGATTCTGAGAATGTTCGGAGGATATTACAAAATTATAAGATATTATAGAAATGTTCTCAGTAGGTATATTAAATATATTCTTAAGGCTCCTAGTTTTTTTTCATCCAAATAAAGATATTTGGATGAAAAAAAAACTTCTTATCGCTTTAATACACTTATAAAATACTCCAAAAACTATCTTTTTCTTTTAACAGTTAATGAACAGCCGTAAAATTAATGTAATACGAAGCTTAGTCATGAAGGTTTATGCACAGGCGCATGACTAGTTTTCGTATTACATATTTTATAAGTGTGTTAAAACGATAAGAAATGTTTTTTCATCCAAATATCTTTTTATTTAAAAATGGCGCGCCAGAATTCTCAGCGTGTCATTTCTCGCCTCTGACATCACGATCTAACATGGCGGCAAGATTCCAGGAACCTCAATACATTCTATAGAAGTACAGATTATTCGAATGATGTCATGTCCGTTAGGGCTGTTACGTCATTCCTCGCTGCAAGTTATAGATTTCGGGATGTCCTGCTGTTAGGAATTTACCTCGATCGGAGACTTTCGAAAATATAAAAATATCCGACAGGATATATTCGTATCCCCTTTTAATGAAGCCGAGCAAAGTCGATTTTGCACGCGTCTTAAAACGCAAGCCTCAGAGCCTTTTCGAATGGAATTGTGACTTCACGTGAAGTTCCGCGTATGCGTTCACTCTCCTATTTAAACTCTTCTCAAACTATATCGGTATCGTCCACTTAATAAAGATTTCCTTCGCCGAAACATCACACGGAGAAGCTACATCTGGCATGAATTTCGTCGGGCATCGCGGTGGGTATCGCCTGCGCGCACTCTGGATCGAAAAAATATTTTCGCAGGCAGATGCGCGCACGTCCGTCGCTGTAACGGGGCCAACGAGTTTGAACGCCAGTCACGAAAAAAAAGCGAGAAAGAGAGAGAGAGAGAGAAATTGAAAAAAAAGAGCGACAGAGAGAAGAAGAGAGAGAAATAGAGGGCGAGGCGGAGAGACGGAGAGCCCGAAAAAGTCGGGGAGAGATGGGACAGGCGAATGAGTGGGTTGAGTGAGTGAATGACAGACAGACAGCAACCAGACAGGAGACTGACAGCGCGGCGGCGGGCTGACAGCTTGCCACTCTGCCGTGCGTTCGTAACATCAAGTATTACCGGCTACCGTGCGTGTTGATCCTCATACCATTCATCGGCAAAAAGCCGGCGAGCTTCCGATTTTGCCCTGTCTTTTGTCACGCTGTCGTTTGACGGGTTCCGCGCGATGTCATTTTCAACGCGATGGCCATTACGTTCTGTTCCAATTAAAAGAATAACCTGTCAGCCGGACCGAAGTTTCTCTACCTTTCAGAGGGGGGCACATCGCAACTTGTTAACGCGCGTCCGTGAATTTATAACCGTGAAGAGAGGGAGAGAGAGACGTGGAGAGAGTACGTTAGGCTAGATATCGCGTAAAGCTTGAGCGGCACATGCCGGGGCGATAATAGGCGGGTATTTACGCGTCAGCGGTAAGCGAACTAGAAAATATTTTGACGAGCAGTGTCGAGTCACGATCTCCCGCTTGGAAATTACCGTATTTTCATCGCTCGCCGTCTTTGTTACGGATAGTAGCGACTCTCGTTCCGAGAAAATGCGAATTATTGTCAAAAGCAAACGCGCGGCCGGGGTATGCTTATGACTACAAATTAAGTGTAATTCCGACGGTCGTAACGACGTAACAACAGCTCGCCAACGTAATTATTCGGCGCAATCGTCAGGTCCCCGCCGCGGCGCAACGCGCAACGTACCGTGTTTGTGAAATTGCGGTTAAATTATAGCCGTGCGCCGTTTGACGAATATCACTCACGTGCACCGTGCTAAATACACAGCTCTGTACACTGGCTACGACTTATCGACGAGAAGAGGGGGACTCGAGGCGTAGCCGGCGGTGCAGGCGTTTAAGGACGCGGAATACACGGTGCACGCAGCAAAAATTATATTACGAAAATGATACATTGTAATATCGTAATAGAGAGGCAGATGCCGCTTGCCGAGCGTGACGCCACGCATGTCGCGGACAAATGTGTGTTTTTAGCGAGTCTACGGTAAAAACGCAGAAGAAAATTTAGCTTCTCGCGACTCGCGACCCGTCATGCGTTCGCGTGACGGCGCGTTGTATAGCTTTTGTTTCCTCGCAAATAGTATATCGCGCCCCGATCGTATCTGGTTTATCGCACATAACTTTATAATGAGAAAATATAGTCAATTAGCTTATCAGCCTTCGGGACTTATCTTCGAATTCGCACGTATCGAGGGAGAGAGAGAGAGACCTTACGGCGAAGTCGCACTCTTGCGAAAACGAAAACGCGATTAAATTGCCGGATGTAAAACGGTTGCCTCTCCCTTCAACGCCACTTAGCTTTTTGCGTTTATTACATAAACGAAAAAGAGGCAACTGAATTAATGGGAATATAGATTAAAATCGTGTGCCTTATTTTACGCGGGGTTTCGTAATCGTTTCGTGAAATCGTTGCGAGTACTCTTACGTAATTGCAGAGTACACGGTGAATACTTTCCGAACGAAAGAAGCGGAGAGAGAAACGACTTACGTACTTTCTTAACCCATCGCGAGGAAACTGCCAAGCGCGAGGCCAAGCGCCGCGAAAGGCGGCCGAGCGGAATCACTGACGAGCCTTCTCTAATCTCGGAGTTATTAACGGGTCGGCCACGTATGTACGCAACGTACGTGTCATTATTTTGCAATACGACTCGGTGGAAAAATTAAACAATATCAGACGCGAGAGAAATCGGCGGGAGAAGTCGCGAAAGAAGCGCGGGAAAAAAAATATGAAACGAAAGAGGAAAGGAAAAACGCACGGTTAGAATCGGCTAACCGCGAGAGGCGAAGTCCATGTACCCCTACTATCGGCCTTCCCCCTCGGTGCCCCTTACGCCGGTTACCCTTCTCTCTCCCGGTGCCCCGTCCCTCACCTACGGGCAGGTGAGCAGTGAGTCCGTGTGGCGCGCGGGTTACCATTATGTCTACAGCCTTGAATTAAAATGCCATATAATGACACAGCTAGGCGGCCCGTATAATTTATGTCCATAAAAATAAAATCATAATTACAGAGGCGCGGACTGCGAAAAGACGGTAATAATATGGCTGCCCCGCTGCGCTCGTTGCGTGTTCCGTGGATATATATCGTGCCGGTTGTTGTTCCTTGTCGCTCGTTGTCGTGCGGCGGCGTTGATGCGCCACAGAAAACGCGCGGCGGCCCGGCCCAATGTCAATCGTCGGGAGCGCGGAACATCGGGAGTCGCATTTTTGCGGGGTACGAATCGGTTTCCTCGTTAGGAAAGTAATGAGCGTGCCAAGGCAAAAAAAATGATATAATGCAGCGGCGGGATCGCCGGGGGAGACACGATACACGATGCGTCAATCAATCTTCGATCCTGCGCAAAGATACTGACAGCAATGAAAAGTTGTCTTAACATATTGGAATAAATGTGATCGTTTGCTTTTCTCGTTAGCGATTAGCGCTCTCGTAACAACCGGGGAGCTTTAATTATCGTAAATTATTCCGGGCTCGCAATAAGTATAACAAACGCCGAAGATATTAAATGATCGCGTCCTTAAAATAAACATTTGTCATTATCGACGTAACAATATTGAGATAAAGTGACGGGCGCGCCGTCAGCGATGGGACAAATTACACGAATGCGGGGAATACGAGGTATAATTTCAATTGCGCTAATCCTATTCATCATACGCGGCGGGGAGGGAGGGAAAGGGGGGGCGCCGCCGGGGAGGTCTCGGGGCCTCCCGGAATTAAAACTGATAAATGGGGAGAGAAAAATTAATGGCGCCGAAAACACCACTTCGCCGGCATTAATCTTGCGCGGCAAAGTGGCAACGAGGGGTTTTCCAGGGGGCGCGTGCAGAAAGAAATCGTTTCAGCTCCGTTTCTCACCGTCCGTACGTAGCGCAAATCGTCATGAGACTCTGAAACGCGAACGGAAAGGCGATGTGAGATCGCGTTGATGAATGCCCCCATTACACGAACACCGCTAGTTACTCCTCGGAGATAAACCGCCTTCATTACTCACTTTCTGGCGTGACCTTATTCCCCCCTCCCCCCACCTTCCTTCCTTCGCCGCGCGCGCACCGCGCGCACCTACCTAACCCGTACCTCTCGGTCCCGCGGCCTCCACCCCGGGTACCTATTAAACTAATGCGAATTAATAACGGCAGCTTTTTCTACTCAACGGCCGCCTTCTTGCAACAATAACGGCGTTTTAGTACATAATAAATTTGGACCTCAGGAAACGTATATAATTGCCACGCGAGAGCGTGCGTATCTCGAGACCGGGTTTAACAGATTGGCTCATTTATCTTCCAACGAGGATTCGCGCGTACTTAGATATATATGTACCGCCGCGCAACGGAGCCTTGATGGGTTTTCCGCTACAAAATATCCATTTTGAATAATAAGCATTTGCTGATGATTTGTTCCGTCAATCTTCGTTTTACCGGCAAACATTCTCTTGACGGATTGCAAAATAATACACCAGACCAGAAGTTTCTGTCTGTCCCGAATTACCGAGGGAAAATCTCAGCTTTGCAAAGGAAAATTTTTTCTATACGAAAAAAATTTCATTTCCTTCATCAAGTCATGTACTTACGCAGTTCCGCAGTTTTCCCCGAATACTTTTGGCGGATATAACACATATTTGTCAATACCGCGCGGATAAATGCCACGCAATCACATTTAATGAGTCACGTTACGCCCTTAATGAAACCAGCATACGCTTAATTGGAAATTAAATTAACGAGCATTACGCGCGAATCAAACGGAATGAAGTAAATTCGCTTAAAAGCGAAATCATAATATATGTCCCGTTCAGTGCCGACGTGGATTACGATATATCAGAGTTGCCATCTTTCAACTTGAATATAACTTTCTGCAACTTGCGCAAGGTAGGTAAATAATGTTGTGCTCTTACTTATTACCGCGTATAAAGTGGCTTAGCAAGAATATTTATGTACAATATTGATCTTGATACTAGAACCACCGAAGATTAACCTATACCTATTTCTACCGAAGGGGTCAAAATAAAAAGGAGAAAAAGAGAAAACAAATTTATAAAATTAATTATCTGCATATTTCAATAAAAAGCAGAAAAATTCAGAAATTGTGATGTTTCAAAAATAAATAATTATTTAAAAAAATGTCAAACAAGTCATTTTGACCCCCTTGCTAGTTCAGTGTTAAGATTGGAGTTGTGTTTCGGCCTATCATTATTTAAACATAGAAAAATTTGGGATTTGTGGTCCCATTAAAATATTCAGAATTTTATATACATGGACGATTATACTAAATATGAAATATCATTTTCTGCAATTTTGGAGAGAGTGCCGCAGGACCCCTCGCCCAATGCTTCCCGTCGTCTACGTCACTGGACAAATCCGATATTCCAGTCACGCCCGCGAAAAACAAAACACGAGAGAGAGAATACGTTTCCCGCATATGCGTCTCGCCGTGTACTCGTTGGATTCATTTTGGCCGGGGACATTCCGCTGTCAGCGCGGCGTTATCGCGCATCGCCGGGCAGTAAAACGTTTCGGCCGTACGCCGATAAACCATGAATCCGCAATTTACAGGAAACGTGAGTGATTCGTTGGTGCGCCCGCACGTACCGCACGAGCTAGGAACGTATAAAACACAGGTGGACGTATAATAACGTGCTGGACGCCCGCGTTTACCCGCGTGTTTGTCGCATCGGCGCAAAAACGCGCCGCGACAATTAAAGGAAATTGCGAACCAAATACCTGTTCGTCGCAATTGACATCGCGAGCGCGTCCGTCTCGCGTCTGGGCGGCGCGGCCAGGGCCCCGATGACTTTAAAGTGGCACAAGTTAATTTCACGGAGCCGAGGCCTCACGTCGGAATATCGTGACAGTGCCTCGTATAAATGCATCGGCTCGAAACGTTAATATTTTTCTTTCTCCCTCCGCCCCGTTACCTCCCCCCTCGCTTCTTTCGACACGGTCATTAAACACGACTGGGATGGAATAAAATTGCCGTCGTTTCGCTGATGACAGGCGATACGTCATTGTAACCGTTTCACAATGGGACATTACTCCTCGGGTACGGGACAATAGTTAACTCTCCGCGTAAGTGTGCGCGTTATTATTCGCGCGTGCACATGTGTCCAAGGCTCGGCAATGACGCCGGTAGCGAGCCGCGAGGACTGGATCATTTTATTGTACACAGAGAGAGAAAGTCCGTATATTTCCTTCTGATCTGATTCCAAGTATCGAAAACAGCTGAATGATCCAGGCAGTCTAGACAGTCGGTCTAGACAAGTCGCCTTATTCAACATTTAATAACAAGTCATGCTAATTTTAATCACTAGATAGAAACGTGGGAGTGGTATGAACAAAAATAAAAAACCCGCGAATCAGTTCATGATAGATCTTGCAGGTGCATAATTTTACGCGTGTAAGTGACGGGGAGGATAAGCTATCATAACATGTCGAAATGTCTCGATATACACCTTTGGACCTGTATCGAATCGGATCCCATTTCTGCGAACGTGCAAATGCAAACCGTCGTTTAAATACGGTCTCGCTTGCGTCATTCGTCGCGCCGCGGCGGTCGTTTATAAAATGGCTATATAACGGGGCGTGAATATTCATTGAGTGTCATAACGCTCAGTGAACATCCGTCGCGCGTAATGGATAGTCAGTAATGACGCCTCGTTATGACAACGCGTTCGTGGTTGGTGTAGGTATAGAATGCATGCCTCTGGCTGAATCCAGAGGCGGCCGCAGGAACTGACATTTCCGACTCCGGGAGCCGGCGTAAGGTAATAATTAATCGCTCGCGTTTCTAACTTTTGATTATATCCCATGATTCCGCTGACACTGCTCGAACTAATTACTTAACGAGCCCGCTTGATGTACAAGATATATCTAGGAACAGCCGCTGCAAGATGACAGTCGTATAAATCCTGACGCTTCTCGTTTCCTTAATTTAAAGCGTCACGTCGCGCAGAGTTCTCGAAGTCTCCGGGTAGAATATCGACATTCATTCTCCATCTCTCTCTCTCTCTTTCTCTCTCCACCGAGACAGAAATACACCTCGGGTTATATTAAATGCGCCTCATTATAAGTCACGATACGTGATCGATATATAATTTAAGTTGCCTACATTATGTGTTCAAAATGTTCAATTTATGTCATCTGACATCTCTCCTTAAGATAATTTGTAGCCACTTAGTAACGTTCTCTTCACAGATGATAGATACCTGAGTGACTTTCAATCCTATTTCAGTCTAAAAAATTTTAACCTTTGCTTTGCTTAAATAAATACAAGAGGCTTTATCGAAAAACAGAATTGGATAAGTATTGAAAGTTTGATTGCTCGATCTTTTATAAAACTTTTATAAAACAGAAAACTACAAGACGGAATTTTTCCAAGACATTTATTTCCCTCGAGAAAGAAAAAAAAATCAACAAGAGACGCACGTATCACGACGGCCAAAGGAATCCGTGCTACGCCAATGTGCGACACGCCACGACCAAAAACCATAAAGGACTTATCGCCCAATCCAAGCGTAATCACTTTCCCGGCGGGGTTGGAAGTCGCGTACGCCGCGCGGAGAGAGTTTCGAGGAGGGAGGGTTGACCGGCGAAGTAAATCAAACTAGAATTACCGCCTGCTTAGCATACGGACCTAAAGTCTCCCAGGAACAAGCGGCGACGAGGGCTGGAAGAAGAGAAAGACAGAGGGGGAGGGGGCGAGCCGACGACGGCCGTGGAAGGCAACCAGAAATAATATCGCCATGAATACAAGAGTGAGCGCCATTACACGTAATTGTGATCTATAGGTGTCATATATTATAGCGTCGACGACGTATAAAGGGCGTTCAGGTTCGCACGCGTAAATCCCTGTCCTCCCTGGGTCCCCCCCGCTCTTCTTCCTGCCGCCTCTCACGTCACCATTTTCCATTGCTGTCCCTATTGCGGTGTCTGCTCGTCCCTCAACCGTTGAGTCGTTTCTCGAGTCCCGCCGCTCGAATCATCCCCCCGGTGAAATATTTACGAGCATAATCAGCCCATATACAATAAAGTAACCTCCTACCCTCTTCGTGGGGGGTTCACCTCACCCCCGTATACGACGCTACGTAAGTCTACTTCGTTTACGTCGCGAGCGTGATATCATCTTCGAACGCGGGGGTCTGCGGATAAATCGATCGACACGCACGTCATTCCGCAAATCTTCCTCCGATATCAATCTACGTTTCCCATATAACGCGTTACGGCTCCCGCAACTAAATTCCCGAAATAAACGTCAGCGAGAACGATCGCGTGGATCGCGTAGTATCTCTCGACGTTCGCGTCGTAAGAGTATATTTGTTTCGTTAACGCGTCTTAGGGAGCGTCGGGAAAACGAAATCAATCATTTCCCTGACGTGCCGCTTCACGTCTTCGACCGTGCCCCTGGGCGATATTTTGACAGGTTGAAAATAGCGCGACGACGACGTCGAAAACTGAACGATGTATACGGCGACGGGCGCTCTTCTGGTTCCCGTTCCGTTCCGTTCCGTTCTCCCCTTTCGCAAAGCTGAGGACGATATTACGCATCGCGGTGATGTATCGTCCCCGCTGTTCGAGGCGCGTCACGGTACGTTACGCTCGGACCGCTCGCCGCGAATAAAATCATTGTTGGTAAGTGATTAATGACTGTGTTATAAGAGACCGACCGAGCGCAGTTCCTCGCCATAAACTTCGCGACACTTTCGCGCTGTTCACGTGACCGATAACATTTCCGAAGACGGGGGTGGCGTTTGTTCCTGCTTCGTCGCACCCGGATACGTTGGAGCGTGGACGTGAATAAAAGCCATTCCGGGAAAGAAAAGATTGATGCGCGAGGAAATTTTCTGATAATTAAAACCCTTGCTTACGTAATTTTTTATCTTCGTATTTGAAACGGATGATTGATAATTGAATTCTTTCTTTCTCTCTCTGTTTCTTTCTTTTTCAACACCGAGTAATTTATTTTATTAAAATCTAATTATTAGGTAACCAAGGTCCTGACCTAATGGCTTGATGTTCTTTAAATTTGATTGTACAGCCTTGGCCAAAATTATTAGACACCCGATATCGTAATCATTACTGTACTAAATTTAATACCAAGAAATATTTCTATATGGTTTAAAAGTTATTTACTAGAATGTTTATTATTATAAACGAGTTATATATTTATTTTTTATTTCTTTTAAAAATAAATGTTACTTTGAAAGAACTTTATTTTAATAGGGTGCCTAATAATTTTGACCAAGGCTGTATATCATATCGGGGTCCCGTTTCACTTATTATTATTGATTAAAATCAAACCTTTCCCGAGTTACTTTCGCTTAAATAAAAAGACGCGCCGTGGAGATATATACAGAAATTTTTTGACGGATGGTTTTCGAGATTTGGAGAACTGTCGTCGGAATGGCTGCGTGCAAAAAACCGGTCCCCGATTTTACATAACGTTTCCAGCTGTTTGAAACGTATGTCGGTCAATAAATCAAATTATTCGTTCACTTTAGTTTCGCTTTCGACAAAAACGAAAAATTATCGATGTACCCCGAGATAGTTCGCGAGCGGCAAACACCCCGGGAGTTATGGATGATTCCGGTCGCGCGCGGAGGGGGAGGGGGGAGAGAAACGGCATTAATGATTGAATCGTAGAAGGCTCGCTGATCGTATCTCAGCAACGGCGACTCCAATCTACACAATTTATCAACGGGGTACCGGAGCTCTCACCCCGTGCTTCTTTCAGATTGATGTTACTATAACAACACGTCAGTTATTCATTGTGCGCCCGGCAGTGCATTAATCAAGCCCTCGCTCTGACATCAAATACAAATGATATTTTATAGCGTCGTAAATCTTCGCCGACTGTCACCGTTCGTGGGCGTTTGCTACGAACGCGTCTCTTGGGAGCCGCCCACCCCGGCCCCCCTCTCCCCCGGCCGGTCCCCCACTTGCCTCCTGACTACGGTCCTTCTTGCCCTCCGCGCCATGCCTCCTTTCCGACGTCCCGGGGTTTAGCTGTCTGACTCCTGCCTTATCCTGGCAGCTCTATTTAGCCTACTGATTCGTCTTTTCGACCCGCCCGAAGGAACGGGAAGACGCGCGCTCTCGGTTTCGCATTATTAATCTGCTTTTCAGTTTGATAAGCGTTATCGCGTGTTCTTCTCGGGAGACAAAGAAGGAAAGACAAAGGCTCCGGCAATCTTTGTAAACCGCGTGTACTTTTACAAGCTGCGTAGATTGAAGGGATTTCATGGCACATCGATTAGTACAAACTAATAATAAGTTCTTGAATAGGATTAATCAATTTCAGTTAAAGTCCTCTTTCCTCATTTATTTCTCTTCTTCATAATCAAGATTATAATGCAAAAAGGAATGAACAAGTAACGTGTTACCTAGGACAATTAGATTTCCTAATAAAATTGGATTCCAACGTTACAACGTTACAAATCGAAGTTTTTTTAAGAGATGTAAATAAAAATTAACTTTACATATTACGATTCAAAAGTTTGGAAACACTGTAATACCTTAAAAAAAAAAAAAAAACAACAGTGCCAATATGTCTAAAGAAAAACGTCATATATGAGAAACTTTGTGTGTTTAAACTATTGAACACAGTATTATTTGGTTCTAATCATTTTCCAAGGAAAAATTTGTATTTAAAGAATTTTATTGTCACCACTGTTGTTTTTCTTAAGAAGAAGGTAGTGCTTCCAAACTTTTGAACCGTAGTGTGTACATATATAATTTTTGTTATCCTACTCCATCTATAAAAAACGTATATGGATTTTATTTTTATTGTTATTATTTGTATTCTCTTTAAATTAGATTATATCTCGCTTCTACTTTTCCTCAAAGGTTTATAAAACTTTCATTTGCAATAAACGTATGGATGTATGTGAATATCCGCAGTGTGTTAAACTTGAGTCCCTGATGGGTTTGCCAAGTCGAAATCGATGCGGATCAATAATTTCTGCGGGATTCTGTATTAAATTTTTTTTATTGAAAAAAGATCAGCCCCTATTATAAGAGCAAGCTTATTGGGCTAAGGATTAAAGATATACAATGCGTTGTAGGAGAATAATACACGGATTCTGTATTAAAGTTTCTTGAATGTAAGTCTGCTGCCATCTGTATTACTGTACGAGAAACCTGTGCTTGGTTGCCGATAAATTAAATTCTGGACAATAGGATTTTATCTTCTTAATTGTTTATAAGAGCAAATTTATTATTTATTTTTAATAGAAAAGAAAGAGAGAAATATTAATGATAAAACATGGATTACTTACATATTGCATTATATCATGTAACGTATTCGACATATAACGATATATCATACTTAAAATTTCAAATAAACACGTTCAACATTAATCTACAGTCTAATATACTCTATTTAATTGAAATGTCCTTTGTAGTTATCGTCATTTTTTAAATTATTTAATGTTGCATACTATTTATGTAAAATTTATAATTCGCGTTTCAAATGGCACGGTAACATAGTATATGACTGTGAAGAAAGTGGTAGAAAAAATAACGATAACAACGCGTCCGTGATTACTTTGATAACTCACCGTGAAGCAATAGGTCGGCAAAAGAGAACGGGCGAATGATAAGCCGGCATTAATTGCCCGTGCATTCGACCGTGTGTACACGGTGTAATAACGCGATCTTTGTCAATTGACTGCGCATTTCGGAGTCGCTGAGCGAAATTAACCGCGAGCAAGTCAACCAGTCGGAGAGACGGGGAGCACCTGGCTCCAACATCAAATGGATACGCGACCGGAGTGAGGAGTGCGAAGGGGGGAAGAGGAAGGTTGGACCCGCTTGCTTTCGGTGGGGGAGACGTTGCCCCCCAGGCCACGTCCATCACGTCAGCCGGGGTAATAAGTTTGAAATCCACATCAAGCGATTAATAATGCTCCGGCGAATCGCAAAAAGGTGCTGCATTGCTTCGGTAAGAGAGAAGTTATTAAGCTGGCCCGAGGGCCCACGAGGTTGGCGGCCATGTTTGCTGTCAGTAACAACTCTCCCTGCTTTGCAGCATTTTGCCGGCGGTACGGCGGGCGCCTTTCGCAAATAATAATTCTGCAGTTTGCCCCCTGCTCCTTTCCATTCTCCCTTCCTCTTCCCCCTTCCTCTCTTTCTCTCTCTCTCTCTCTTTCTCCCTCCCTCCCTCCCTTGGCCCCCCTCGTGCCAACTCTTGCACGGTTCGCTAGAGACCGGCCACCGTTGGAGGCCTGGTCAATTAATTTATCGATGAAACGTTATATCGAGAATTTATTTTCAACCGCGTTTGCCGCGACCGCCGTCGGCTCTCGGCGAGTCGCGCGGATTACGGGTGTGCCCGGTTTAACGATTATGTCCCGGGTACTTAGTGTCCGGTAAGTTGCCGGTTTATTGCCAGAAGTTGCGGCGACCCATGCACTTCCGGGGGGGGGGGACCATCGCGCGGCGCGGACCATTCCATAAGAATACGACAGATAAAAGCGCGAAATATTCTTGTAAATTAAACGGCGCGGCGTAACCGCCGATAACACGTGACAAACTAATCGGCTCATTTCGCGAGACAATTCGAATAATGCGGCGTATAAATTATTATTTTAATTCGCTACCGACAGAAACGTTTCAATAATTCCGATAGCAAATGCGCACCGGTGCGTATCATCGTTTTCGTTTCGTACGATTTCAGCGAGCCGTTCAGCGAAATAAATCACAGAACTGACGCTAACGAACGCGCGCGCTAGGAGGGATCACGTGGTTCCATTCACGTAAAGCGTTTGCCGATAATGACGAAGATATGGTCGGAAGATTTATTAGCGGCCGACGGGTGTGCGCGCGCGCGCGGGCGGACGCGGGCGCGGACGCGCGTGTATAGAAACGAGTGGAAAGCTCGTTAGTCAGGTTTGAGTTAGGTAGTCGATATGGACGTCAGGCGCAATTCGTTTCGTTGCCTAATTATAAAGCCCGAACCCCTCGGGGGGGCTCGAGGCGGCGCCGTTTCAACTCGCGAAAAAGGAGCCGAGCCGAGCTCCGCGCGAGGGTCCCCCGCGCGGATTTTATAAATTACCCAGGTGGGCACACGGCGACGTAGCGCAGCGTAAAAAATTAAATTTGCCCAATAGTTTCCCGTTGCGGCCGAACGTTATTGTTATTAATGCCCGGTATTAATTAAACGGCTCTGCCAGGCGGAGAGAATCGATATATCTCTCGTTGCGGGATTGTAATTCTCATTCATTAGGATATTTTTCGCGTAATAACGATTGGTACATGGTCTTTTACACGCCGAACTACAATAAATATGTTACTCCGTTCATTTCTACGCATTCTTTCAGTTTCTGTGTAGTAACATTTAATTACCACTTGTCTGGAAGTAGTGAAATTTTAGCGAGAAATATAGATACAGCCTTTATAGCGTTCTTTTTTTCCCCTTGACACATATTTATTTATGCAACCATATACTGCTAGGCATTCTTAATGACTGCCATATATTATTCAAGCTGACTAACTGGTCAAGACAACATGATGCGTAAAAAATTTAATTTGTTAGGATAGTAGCTGTCGCTGCCACCATTATTATTATAAGTGTTCCCGCCTTAATTAGCCGTACTTCAGGATGTGAAAAATTTTTACAAAAAGATTAGCGAAAAGTTCTACATGGTCGCCTTACGTTAATCCCCCGCGCGTTACGACGCGTATTACTTATTAATTCGCATCGCGTTCGTATGATAATGGGAATCTGCGCGATAAGTCGGTAACACGCGACCTGCAATAAACAAAGTTCTTGCAAGGCGGCGATAAAAGGAGGCGGTTGTAAACGTGTGATGGTTGTTCGATCTCGGCATCGACGCTCGCCTTCTTAAAAGGCATGTGTATCGGCTTCGCGCCGATCAGTCGCGCCGATTATCGCGCGGCGATTTCGCGGATATCGGGTACGCGCGCGCGCGCGTACGCGGCAAACGATTCCGCGACTTAAAAACCTCGCCGGTGATTTTCTTCCCCTTCGCGGCTCGATCGGCGAATGATTTACGAGCGTATAATTTATCCCGCACATTATACCGCGTCGATCGCATGGCGCATACGCGGGACTATGAAATTCTCTGCGCACGGTAAACATATGGTAATCAGGCGATTTGACTCATCAAGGCTTGGCCGCGTAAATGGCACGGATGTCCTCCGTAATTTATATGATGCACGGCGCGTAAGTGCGACCGGCGGTGAACAAGCGAGAGCTCACCTCGACGGACGCACTATCATTAAATTCAATGCGAGCACGAGTTGCGTATCTCTGAGTTGCCTGTCTCTGCGTGAACGTGTGTACTGAATGCTCCAGACTAATCATCGCTTCTCCGATTACAGATTACAGGCAATCAAAAAGTGGAGACATTCTTAAACTTTTAGGACAAACTTGCGGATAAAAAATAAAAGTTCGTCTTTTTATTGGAGCTACTTTAATTTTCGACAGAACGTAATTTAAGATTGGGAATCAACTGCGAAAGGAATATGCTGAGAGTCAATGTTTTCCCAAGGAAGATAATACGAGTATACTTGAAAAAACCTCGCTTTGATATAATGATACGTTATTTTCCGCCGCCGTGAGTTAGATCGATCTATTACAAGATTTAATATTCTCGTGTTTGATATCTCATTATCATTAATTGATGTAGTTACTGACAATTGATATATGCTTCTGCAAATCAGCACGAAACACGGATAAAAACGGTTATAATTTTATAAGGGGGCTTAAAGACATTTGTTAGCCGGGAGAATATTCTTCGTGAGATTTTTCCACAGATAATTCTTGAGGGATGACGAGGGTGTATTATCTGCGGTTTGCAACGTATCAGGCCCATTAAAATGGGGGAACCCCGCAGCGAGAGAGGGCAACCATCGCGTCAGCAATGAATATATTATGAATGTAAACTTGTCATTAGTCATGTTAATAAAGCAATTATTTTTATTGATAGCCGGTAATATCATAAATTAACCTCATGTGCGAGATAATTGGAGCCTTATAAATATGTAAGGACCCAGGAAGCTGGTGGCATTAATATTTAACGTTATGCTAATAAGTATAATATTAAACGTCGAATGTCTTTCTGAACGATAATTTATCGCTATTCGTTTAATATCGTCATATTAAATTCTTGGTAATATTATGTAGGCGCAATATGTTTTAATTGGATTGCGGATTCAAGTATTAAAATCATGTTAGCGAAATTAAACCTAACGTATATTATTATACAAGTTCTATTAGATATTTATACGTTTAATATTATAATTCAGTAATATAGCTTTATATAGTTTAGTAATAAATAATACTCAACGTGTAATATGCGTTATATTTTGAATATTAAAGTTTTATATTTTTGAAATTAACGAGTAATATTGGAGGAAGCTCTCACTTTGCATTTATTAGCAAGTAAAAGCTTCGTATAAAAATGTTATACAGATAAATTTATAGCATACTAAAATAATACATTTTTACTATGTGTTCATTTGTCGATAAATGCTCATTTCAAAGAAACTGCGAATAAATTATATTTAGTGTAGGTACATCTATCATCTGTTGGCAAAATGGAATACTTGAGTAAGTATCTGTTGATCATTCGGAAATATCTTTACATAAATATCGTGAAAATATGTAGAAAATAAATTTTAAGGTTATTACCAATTTTTTCTTAAAGCACATGACCTATTTGTTGTATGAAATGTAGCAAATACCGAACTAAGATGGCTACATATTCGTCTTTTACCAACGCTTGAACTCTTTATGCGAGTATTCGGTGTATTCAGTACTTACGATGTTGTACCAACGGTAGGTACGAAACCAGTTTAACTCCGAAAAAGCGAACTTTTAAACGAATAATCGGCTATCGGTCCGATAGTAAACTTATTATATCACTAGATGATATTTAATTTAATAAAATTCTGCATGACAATGTAATCTCATAAATAAATTTATTTATGCATTAAAAATAAACTGCTAAAATATAAATGAAAAATTGCATTTTATATTGCAATACGTGGCAGTTAAAGCCACGAAAATCACAATGTTATACCTATGATGATCGAAAACGATTATCGATCTTGTTTTATTCCATCCTGTACAATGTACATGCGGTTTTTCATGAGAAATGCAAACAATGTCTATACATATATTTTTAATTTGCAAAATTGAAAAAAATAACTGATAAAAGATAAAAGAATCAACATTGTGTTGATCTTTTCATTTTGAAAAAAGTGATATTGTTTGCTTTCCAAGCAGTGTCGTAGACGCGCGGATAATCTTTTTCTGGTAGATGTATATCAGTTTGTTACGTCAACGGACTTCTAAACGAGATATTGTACGCTATCGGCGAAATATTATGAGTATTTTATCGCACTATACCTCCGGTAAATTGTCTTAAAGTGGTTTCATTGCCACTGAAAGGGCATATATGCAGTAGATATGTAACTCCAGTTCTGTAAAATTGGAAACATTTATCCGAAAGTGTAACATGAGAGTGTAATACGAGAGTGTGTACGACTAATTCCGAGAAAGTATTATTTGTAACGTTGATGATCAGTCGTATCTCTCAGAATATCATGATGTAAAGGGTATTTATTTATCAATTTAGAGATAAAACGCCATTTACGGTCAGGATCTACGTAGCCCAATAATATTACTTGCGTGAATTTTATGTACAATTTTTCGCCCTAACAAATCACGCGCCGTTACTTTCAAACTTAAAACATACACTAGAGAGAATTTTACTAAAATATGTCTAGGAAATTTCAATAATTTTTCAAAAATTACCAATCTGTTTAGTAATTTTTATCACGTTGTTTGTAAAAGAATATTACACGGAATGAACGGTTTTGCTGAAGTATCTAAAAATTTAGCTAGATACATGAAAATAATTTTGTTGCACCATCAAAGTAATTATGTAGGACACTCAAATTGATTGCTAAAATATCAAAATTTTTTACAGCTTTATCATCATACTTCAGCGACCTATTATAATTATTTTGATAGTGCAACAAAATTATTTTCAGATTTGTACTTATCTAGCTAAATTTTTAGATTACTTCAGCAACACCGTTCTTTCCGTGTAAAGATATATGTTATGAAAAGTACGAGATCTATAAGATAGGATAAATAGAAAAACTACTTTATTAATTACGCATACGTAACAATATTTAATAAAAGAACATAAAACATAACTCATGTACAAAGTGCTTGTATATGCGATTTATTTGCAGATATCCCAATACATACTTAAAAAGCGCAATTTACAAGAGAGGCGTATGCATGAGAGCGCGATTCTCGAATCGAAATACAGTAGAGATTTTGGCTAGTTGTTTTAACGATCGATGAATGATATACAGCCACGGATCGCGGAAATAGCGCATCGTTATTTCTCATCAACAAGAAAAATTAAAAGTATGAGAGAGAGCGCTACCGTTAACGATCAGCATGGATAAAACCGCGCGCCATTCTCAATTATTATCAATTGCATATCCGCGACGAAGTATAGAGGTACCTTCTCACCGGATTGTCGAATAAACGTTGCTATTTCATTTATTTCATCCGCCCGTTAGAGAGAGTTACGGTCCATTCCAGTAATTACTACGGATACGCCATTATGTAAGGGCGAAAGAAGGGGACCGGACAGAATGGAGGGGGGCGGGTGTACAGCATTTCAATTTGTCGCACAATTTTCTAGAGACAGATGAGTATAGGGTGATCCGCTCCCGTTCCACACGAGCGAGATTACAGCCGCGCGTAAGATTTAATCGCGTGTTCGCTGTTAATGCCCCACGCTTACGCTTTATCGAATTTCGACAGGGTCGAGCTTTGCGGGGAAAGAAGATCCCTCGCGCAACGAGTATTGAATATTGAATTACGCGTGGGTTTAATCGTGTCACATTACAATAGATCTCGCGCAATATATATAAAATGAGAAATTGGTTGTGAATAATGCTGGCTCAAATCAAGGAATCCATATACTGACAGGATTAAATTGCACCGAAAGAAATACGGTTAATTAAAGCCTAAATGTTAATGACACGGGCCTTTCCGCGATGTGCATCTGGCTCAGAGACCTCGTGGTTGATTAAACATTATTCAAAAACATTGAACGTTTTTACTATATGTGTTGCTATTTCTAAATAATTCCACGCGATTGAGTTTTGATTAAGGTCGATAATTAAAATCGCCCGTGGTAAAAACAGTCGCGGGGCATTAGTTGCGAATAAAACGAGTAAATGAATAAAATTGTTCGAATACATTGTATAGTCGAGCGTTTGTACCCCTTTAATTTCTGATTAATATATCACGACTGCGGCACAGCTACTTTCTATAAGACCGGCTTGAGGAAATGACAAATGCAATAGACAATAGAGATTTTCGCAGCTTATTTTCAGAGAAATATTTTGTGGCCGACATCCCCGCGCGGAAACTGCGGTGCGCTGCATTTTCCCCTATTCGAGACTGAAAGCTCTGTCAAATGTCCTCAACGATTCAAACAGACAGGAGCTACGAAGTAACAAATCAGAAATACGAGGATATAGAGAAGACTTTCCATGTCACTCGCTGTATATTCGGTACGAGTAGCCGTACGTGCGTGTGCTCTGCGGTCTATAAAGTATAATATATATTGTTCTGAGATCCTTGCACCGACGCGATATAGTAAAATGTAGCGTAAACCTTTTTAGGAATTTTTTTTATCTTACACAGAAAAAAAAGAAGTGTCAAATCAACACTGATATACTTGTATATACGCAAGAATATATAATCTCTTTATAAAAATTTCAACTTTATTTTTCTTAATTGAACCATATAAAACTTCGTCTATATAAATGACTTCATTCAAGCAAGTTTTCTTTTCAAGATTATACTATACTCTTGCGTATATACAAGTATATCAGTGTTAATTTGACACTTCTTCTTTTTCTGTGTATAAATATTAGCAAAATTGGATTACACAATATGTGACTATATTAGAAATAAATTAGACTAAATGTATAAACTAAATGCCTTTTTATCTTATTAAAAGAATGCAATTTTAGGGAAAACATTCGGTTAGTTCTATTTATTCAGTTGTACAATCTTTAACAGAATTTCTAGCAAAAATGTCATTGTACTTCCCTAATGCTTTTAACGATTACTTTATTTGATTTATTATGTTGTTACGTAACATTTTTCTTATCCCTTGCGTTCGCATAATCTTCCCATCAAAAATGTTCTGGCTAAAGTACGTATATCCAATTATAATTTTTTTGATATTATTAACTGTCTGGCTTTATTCTTCTTTTATCTTGGCGTCGCAAATCTCTCGCATATAAGCTCACGTTAGCGGGGGATAGATCGCCCGTATCTGTCTTCATCTGGCACCAGAATACGTCCGAGATAATTCTTAATGTTACGGAATTAACTACCTTATTTTCTCTCCGTTTAAATTGTCCTAAAACGTCGCGCATGGGCGTTACATTGAAATCGCATTCGGGCGAGCATTGTATATACCTTCCTTCCTCTCTCGTCATCGTTTCATTTTTATGCCAGCTTGTTCTGATCCGCGCGGTGCGGTACGACAGTATCAACGGTTGCGTGAGAAATTGAACGGACGTATTCTCGCTCGATTTCCCATTATTACTTTTACATGCACGTGAGGACGTGAGGTAAGACGGGCCGGTAAAGAGAGCCTGTCGAAAGCCGAAAGCATTTTCCCCGACGTCTTACGCCTCGAAAAGTTTCCCATCTGTATTTGTCCCGCTATAAATCGCCGACGGTTGCCGCAGCTGTATCTCGCTCACGTTTTGCCTTTGAGTAATGTCTTATCGACGTATTCCGGTCGCATGAGAAAGAGAGAAAGAGGAGGGAAACGGAGCAGGAATCAATTGTGATCATAAACCTGGAAATGCAAGTAGACGTTCTGCACGATTCGCTAAAATAAAGCTTTCATGATGTATTTAATAAAAGTCGCATGCACGGAAGCAATTGCGCGCATCATGGAGAGGTATTGTTCTCTCCGCGTCTCTATACAATTTGATCCGTGTTTTATTCGTTTAAGATGAAAAACGCATTCAATATATTCATAAGGTGAGGATTAGGCAGCCATATATTTAGTGCGATAAGGGTACAGGCTAATATTGACGATTTCCGTAAGAACATCTCGTTATTTATTAGTTTTGAAGTTTTTATAACGTTTAAGGGGTAAAGCCACTCTAGAATTCTCAAAAAATCGATTTTTTTTGTTAAACGATGCTTTAAAGTCTTAGAAATAAGGTACACTTGGTTTCAAAGCTCGGAAAAATCTCTATTATCCCTTTTTCGTAATCTGTCTGTCGACGCGTTCACATCTGTGAATGGTGAAACTGAAACTTTAAACGCGTTTTTCTCGAAATCGCTTTTTTAAAGTCGGGCGGAATCAGAACTCGAACACCTTTTATCCGATTGACTTGAAATTTTGAGTGAAACTTTACAATAACATTATCTTTAGAAATACCTAGGGATTTTGCGATATGTTGAACAAAACTTTTTTTATAAACAATTTTGTGCGACATTTTTTAGCGAAAAATAAAGCACTTTTTTCCAACATGCACCATTCTTAAAAAATGATATTACGCAATTCCCCTAGGTACTTCTATAGAAAAACTTATATATTTTTCAAAAATCTTTGAATTTTTGTTCCAGCTCAGAAATTATAGGAGCTTCGATTCCGCCCGTTGGACGCCTTCCGCAAAAAGGCACTTTGGAGCAATGGCTCTGGTGCCGCCATTTTGGCAATAAATAATTAATAAAAATTTTTTTTATACTTTAATATATAGATAATAAATAGAATTAAACCGATTTTCATTTATGATTATTGTATTTTTGAAAAAAATTATCAAAATTGGCTTTTTTTGGGGACTCTAGAGTGGCGTTACCCCTTAAGTCAAGTTTCGAAAGAATCGTGGTAATCATGTAGGACAAATGTGGAGTACACATGTGTTTGTCGAAATATAGAAAGAAGACGTTAAGTAAAAAGAGATTTGAATAACATCAAATTGGTAGCATAGTTCTTTGTAACATGATACTGATTTATGTTTTTTATTAAAAAATTTTCTTTCTAACAATAAGTTGCAAATTGCATTTGGATTGTAAAATAATACAAAATGTATAAGATTATATCATTATATTCTATATAATTTTAGATATTTTCTTTAAATTTAAGTAAAAATGATTATTTATATAATATAGTAAAATTTCTTTTCAAATTTTCTTCGTAGTTTGAAAAATATCTTAAAAACAGATCATAAAAGAATGATGAACATGATGAAATAAAATTAATCTCTCTTTAAGATTCGATTAAATAATTCAGCTGCTAGTATTAGTATCAACGCTTAACACTTCACGTTAATGTCAAAGTGATGCATTTTCTCTCTGGTCCTGCTGTTTATTGGATTAGTAGTGATTAAAACCATTGTAGAAACAGTATGACTTAATAAAGCCGAGCATTCATGAGAAAATATATAGAGTTATCGGTCGTAAATCTAAATGAACCGTTACCTCGCGCGATGTTGCCCAAACTTGCGAAAATCGAAATACCTCGAACTCTCAGTGCGCGCATCTTATCCCGAAAGTCGCTGACGCGGTCCCTCATTCGCGATAGAGTCGAGCTGTCGGGCGTCTTCTCTACGCGCCGGGGAACGAAGGTGTATTCCCATTCGAGCTGCTTGGGACGAGTCCATGCTCCGGCTTGCCTCTATCTGTTGAGATTTCTTGAGCTACGTGATCGGGATGCGGATGGCGCGCTGTTCGTGAGAAACGCCGGGACATATTCTGACGCGAGTTCGCGCGCGTACTCTTGCGATCTGGGACGGGCATCTCGCAAAATTGTATGAGGCGAGAAGATCGTTTCGATACTGGTACGACCGATCGAAGTGATTCCCTTTACGCCATTCGCAGGAAACAGCGTTATTTTCAGAAGAAAGACAGCACTTTTTTTTAGTAAATCAGAAGGAATCGTGGTAATCGTGTAGGACAAATGTCGAGCACACGTGTGTTTATCGAAATATAGAAAAAAAGAAGACAATAAGTAAACAGAGATTTGAATAACATCAAATTGGTAACACACTTTTGACATTATTGATTTATACGCTCTTCATTAAAAAATTGTTAAATTGTAAATTGTATTTAGATGTAAAATGATACAAAATGTACAAGATAATATTCCTTGCAACATAAATGTTATTTAAATATAAAGCAAATATTCGAAATAATATTTTACATAATTTTGGATATTTCCTTTAAATTTAAGTAAAAATATCTTTTTTTACGGTAAAGTTGCTTTACAAATTTTCTTCGTAGTTTGTAGAAAACGGTTCTCTTAACTTTGCAACTGTTGAGGTAGTTATATATAATTTAATTATAGCTGCAACGGATTCTAGTTTGTCGTTAGGTCAGAAGTGGCCTGTAATTAATTCGGGCATCCTCGCAACCAAAAGCTGCAAGACGCGTTTGTGAGCAACTTGCGGACCTGCTACCGCCAGTTCTTCACAAGCTCGAAAAAGTATTACATTTTTTTTTCACTTTATTACATTTTACGGTATTGATATTGCACATTTGTTTTTGCATTCTACAATGCGCAATAATATAAATTAATATCCTCGGAAATTCAAATAAGGAATTCACGAATAATGCAATAAAAATAGACTACATTAAAATATAATATTTGAGTTTATGAAATTGAAATAAATTTTAATGACGTTTCGACGATATAGAAGAAGCTGAACAAAAATTTATGTATTTCTATGCAAATGTGAAATTTTATCCTATCTTTTCTACTATCGGCTACCTTTTATTAATTTCATTATCTGTGATATTTTTCGCGTTATCATGATCATTCTTCGCAACGAGGACCAAACGGTTGCGGCCGCAAACGAGAGGCCGAAGAAAAAACCAATATTGTGCCGATGGCAGTAAATTTGCTAAATATTTATCGCGACTGTGCGCACAATGCGCGCATGACTACTCACGTATTTCGATCAAAAATTCATGAAGTACGGCACTGTATATTTGCTTTACAATTCAAACGTTGAAACAGTGAACGTATTTAGCGTGATTTTTGATTCAAGGAGAAGTTCAAGTAGCAATTTCTGTAAATGGATCTTTCTTAAAAGGATAAATTCAAGAAGGAAATTCATTTTTAACACAGAGACCGTATCCCTATAGATATTGCGTTGAAAATTATCGGCCACGATTATTCTCACAATCTCTTTCTCTCTCTCTCTCTCTCTCTCTCTCTCTCTCTCTCCCCCGGACGGTTGTAACGAAGGGTTGTTCCGATAAACCAACAAAAGGGCGGGCTAGCGTGGTGGATTCTCGGGTGAAGTAAAGGCGTAGAGCGACACGAGTAGGGCAGGGTTACGGATACGGGGTTACGGCATTACTATCCTGATAATGGAGTGGCGGTCAATGGGGCGATAGATCGCGCCGTGGAGACGGTGCGCCGTAACGCGCGGGAGCCGAGCAAGCTCCCGAGGGAACCGCTCACCCTCTCCCTCCCCTCTTTCGCCTGCCAGTTTCAGACCACGTATAGCGAACGTCGTCGTTTCACCTCCCTGTCTTTCTCACGGTTGTATTCGATCCCCTTTCTGCATTTCCGCCCTCTCTCTCTCTCTCTCTCTCTCTCTTTCTCTTTCTCTCTCCCTCTCTCTTCCTTTCCCTCCCTCTTACACTCTCTTTCTCGCCCGTCGATTTCTATCGGCCGGGGTAGACGTTTCCGCGTCGAATGCGCGTTCTTGACGTAACGTAGGGTCGCTACCGCTCTCGCAAAAGCTGTCGCTGGGAAACTGCAGCGCGCCTGGACGAAAGTGTTTTCCAAAGTCGATGATACTCGTCACGTTTTTCCGTAGATAGATACGAACGCGCGCCTGTCGGGGAAACTCAGGATCGTCGGATCGCGGGCACCTATGGAAGAGTTCCACAAATATCATCGCCCTACGATTTTATTGGTCGAGAACACTACGCGTCTTTATTATTTATTATTTATTTTGTGATAAGGTTTGTATCGCCTGAGATACATCGCAAACGTGTATACAGGATGTTCCGGATCAGATCAATAAAAAAACTTTTTTGTTTCAAATTCAATTTCCTATAAGACCCTGAAGTTTCTGCTTTTTTGTTGTTGTTTTGAGCTCATTTTCTTTTGAACGCCTCATCAGAATTAAATAAAATTGATGTAAATTTTAGTTTGTTATTTAATTACCCATTAGATTTATTTTGTTACTTTTTTCAAATGACTAAAGGATAATTTTAAAGTTATTTTTAAAAATTATCAAAAAAACGTGATTTTACGAAGTTTATTAGCTATAACTTTTTAATGAAGCGTTTCCGGACCTATGTTTATAAAAACTTTTTTTTCCAAATTCAATTTCCTATACACTCAATAAAAAAAAATGGTCTTGCAACTACAGCAAAAATTTTCTAGGTGCAAAGGTTCAACTAAGGTAAATAAATGATTAGCAAATACTGTGATATCGCATGTTTTACAATTAGTGACAGAGACAAAATTTATATCTGAACTGTTAGTAAAATTTAGAAAGAAAGTTTTTCTGTGACGTTTATCCACGTTATCCTCGTATATGGATATGGTTATATCCATAACCAAACATACTTGTTATAAAGTTTGACCGTGGTAAAAAGAAAAGATTAACGGTGAGAGACAAATAAATATATGATCCTCACGCCCAACATAGTTGTATAACGCACCAAATTTGTCTAGTTTTTTTTTTTAATCTTTCGCGGTCAACTATTACGCATGCAAGTCTGTGCTGGATCAGTGTTCAGTGGGCAGCGAAATGCGCTTGCATCACGTTTTCGTGAAACGATTGTTGCTAAAAAAGTGTTGATTATAAAGTACTCTGTAAAGTTTTTGTTACATTTCGTGTTCATTATAATCACGTCAGATAGTAATGACATGATTAATCATTATGACACTATTATTTAAAAGAGAAAGTACGTAGGCCAGACTATTTATTTCTTTCTGTACACGAATGATGAAAGGCCAAATAATTACTATGAACGGAATCCCGAATCAGAGAGGTAGGTACAGCTTATATCCATAGTAATTTGATCTTTTCTATCATTCGTAAACAGAAAGAGATAACTATATCGGCCAACATGTCTCTTTTTTTCTAAATTGAATAGGTACACTCCTTAATATTAGAGTACATAGGTACGCTAAAAAGCTATATAATTAGTTTAACTGCATACAAAAATAAGTTACAGTAATGAGGCTTTATTGACTATAAATGGCAATCTTCATTAATAAGTCACGACCCCACGACGTTTCGACTCTAATTCGAGTCCTTTTCAAGTGTATAATGTTTTAACAAAGACTTTCGCTATAGTCACGACAGTGTGCCTGCAGGAAGGGCAATTTTCGCGTACGTTTCAGGAAGTAAAGTCATCGCAACTTATATGCATTCTAGCAATCTAACGAATAAAATATCCAACGCGTTATCGCAATCGCAATTCAAGCAGCCTCGTCAACATCAAAGTTGTCGACGTTGAAGTTTAGCGTCATTGAATTATAGCATGGATCTTTCTATTGCTCGCGTTCTGGAAAGTTCGCTAATTGCTTGCAAACACAGCCTCAGCTGACAGAGGGCACAAATAAAGTCAAGCCACCGCGCTCACACAATAGAAAGATTCATGCTACAAACAAAACGAGCGCAAACATGTAACGATCTTCTCGGGTCGTCACTTGAAACGGTGACGTATGCACGGTGACGCAGGCCGCCGGTGGCCAATCACCTCCCCGAAATTATCGGCAATTAGCCTGGAGGGAGGCTCGTCTCCGAGACGATAAAAGACCGCCGCTGCGCCGCGGAAACGCTTGTTTGCCTTTTCGGCGATTTCGCTCGTAGATCACCGCTAGTACACCGCTATACCGCTACTTCGTGCGCGCTTGCTTTCGCCGTCGCGCCGTGCTGACGCTTGTGCTCGCTATCGCTTGCGACCTGTTCCTGAAAGGGAATCATTGTACATATTTGTGGATGTATTGAAATTCAGACATTATTAAACTTTTATTTTTCGTGTTAACGTGCTGTGTCTTTCTTGTGGTCGTCTTCCACCTCGCACTATCTTGCGCTACCGCGCGCTCTCGAACATTTCATTCTTGGAATAATCACAAATATATCGTCAACATATCTGAAGAATGTGGACATTTTAAATTTTAGAGTGCTGCAGAATGTTTTTAAGTCATCCATGACTATGTCAGCAAGTATGAGAAAGAGTGGAGAATCCATAGGGCTGCCGAAGATCTGCTCATAAATCTGTCCATCAAACATGAAACTGGTGAAACTCAAAATTAATTCTATGGCGTGTAGAAACTGCGGTGGGCTAAATATGGTCAACTGTGAGATGTAATTCCATCTTTTTTCGATACCTTTTAATATACTAATTCTATAGGAATGTTAGTAAAAAGTGCTGTGACGTCAAGCGAAACTAATAATTCGTCAGGTAGAATTGTCAGGTTTTGAATTTTTTTAACAAATAACCAGCTATCTTTTATGAAAGAGTTAGGTTTAGAAACAGACTTGTGTAAAATGTCGTGAAAAAAAGTAGCTACGTTATGTAAAAGGTTTCAAGTTGATACAATAATGCGTAGTGGATAACCCTTTTTATGTATTTTCGGCAACCCTCGGAAGATTCCCATTCGTGCAATGCAAACGTCTATAAATGCGATCATTAATAATTTCAAGCCACGATTTGAATAAATTATTATAAGTTTGGTTGTTATGCTGTTTAGTTGTTATACTTAATAGGGTCTTTTTTCAATTTTTTGTAAGTGGTTGGATCATTAAGTAACTCTTTCATCTGATTTATGTATGTATTTTTATTCATTACTACCGTAACTTGTCCTTTATCAGCGTTGGTAAAATTCGGAAAATACCTTTATTGTTGTGCAAGAACTTTCTTCATTTGTCGAATTTACTAGAAATATATCTACTCATATAATCCATGTGTTTATTTTTAGTTAAGAAATTATATACCGAATTGGAGATGGAACTACGGGCCTCATTCGTGATGTCAGGAGACAACTTATAACTTTTAAGTTTGTAACGATGCGCCCCGGAAAATACGCATCGTTCCGACTGAACGATAAGGATGCCGCCCGGCCGACCATCCGCCGGGCGAGAAACGGGCACGGTGTGTCCACCCTCTTTTTTTTTAAACATTATTGTGTTGTTCGGATCGTCCTAACGAACTCGCGATCCGGGGCACCGGCTCACAAGCCGAGCGAAGCCGACGTCGCCCGCGCATCGCCGAGCGCGATTGCGGCGTCGAGCGTCTCCGAATCACGTCGTAAAAACCCGACGCTCGCGTGCGCCGGCATTATCCCCCACTACCAGCGTTGCCGATCCGCGGGGTATATAAACCCGCGGATTGTTAATAATTATTAGATTCCGCCGTGATTCAGTACCAGCTCATACCTATCATCTCCACTGAATCCTAAGCCTAGCTATCAGCCGGGGTAGAGAAATCCCGCTTCTCTGTCTCCGTCGAGTGCATCTCGACGACCGATTAATTCCCGACACATCTCCACAGCTATCAAGCCGGGGTAGAGGATTCGTTCTCTGTCTCCGCCGAGTGTGTCTCGGCAGATTCCTCATTGTCGATCGAGCCCTTTGAACAAGCTCACCGCCGGGGTAGAGAATCCGCTCTCTGTCTCCACCGAGTGTTTCTCGGTAGCCGGCTCGATCCGAATTTATTCCTTCGTTCCAGCCTACAGCCGGGGTAGAGACCCCGTCCTCTACCTCCGTCGAGTGCGTCTCGGCAGATTCCGCACTCCGTCCATCCGAACGAGATCTTGCGCGATCTCAACTCCGCGTCCGCGCTTCGCACCATTGTTACGCGCTCCGATCCGCGGCATCGGGAAAACCGGCTCCGCCCGAGCCAATCAGTTGTCACGCGATTCGACCTGCGAGCCCCGAAAAACCGTCTCCGCCCCGTACGCATCGCGCTAATCGATTGCGATGGCCCTCGCGGGTGTTTACGCAATGTGATTTCTGCCCAGTGCTCCGAATGTCAACGTGAAGAAATTCAAGCGCGGGTAAACGGCGCGAGTAACTATGACTCTCTTAAGGACCATCGGATTATTGTGTAATAAACCTAATTTCACTTTATAATAAGCCTTCGTTTTGCCATTCTTAAACCTGCATCTGTTCTTCCGCGCCTTCTCCGAACCCAGACCCGTCGCGAGTTGAATCTGCGCTTCGAAGACAGATAAGTTTTATGCCGCCCGAACAGGGACCTGACCGTAAGGAACAGACCCAGAAACACGGCAAAATGAAGGAATATTATTACCGGCTTAGTAAGAGCGATCTATTAAACGAACAAATGCTCGGGCTAAACACCGAGGGCAGCATCGACGATCTCCGATTAAATAAATTCATCGACGAAAATCCCGAAATGTTCGAAGCAACCGCGACACCCGCCTCCTGCCACCCGAACCTAACTATACCACCGTCAGAGATTCCAGCATCATCGATGACGATAATACCCGCCAACCCCCCGAGT
Organism: Temnothorax curvispinosus; assembly: GCF_003070985.1. Classification (NCBI taxonomy): domain Eukaryota; kingdom Metazoa; phylum Arthropoda; class Insecta; order Hymenoptera; family Formicidae; genus Temnothorax; species Temnothorax curvispinosus. The sequence goes on along the minus strand of NW_020213872.1, from coordinate 332,924 downwards.
GACACATCTACGCAGATTATGAACCAAATGGGAAAATGGGGATTACATTTTGAAGAGAAGGACCCGTGGTCGTTTTTGGAACGTATAGACGAACTGCGGGCTGCCTACGAGTTTTCCGACGCGCACTGGCTACGCGAACTGCCCGAATTACTTCGGGGAGACGCACTACTGTGGTGCCGAAACAATCGCGACAATTGGAATAGCTGGGCGGAATTCATAGTCGACTTCAAAGATACGTTTCTGCCGCGACGATATCGGTTGCAGTTAATAAACGAGATTCGCGACCAAATGCAAAAGGAGGGGGAGCCGTACATAAAATACGCAACGCAGATGCCCGCACTCATGCGGAGGGCAGGGGGCTACTCGACCGAAGAACAGGTTGAGCAGCGTTACGAGAACCTGCACCCTGATTATCAGAACCGTATTTGGCGAAGCAATGTACGCAGCCCTCGGGATCTGCAACAACGAGCGGGCGACTTCGAACGATTGCAACAAAACCAAAAGAAACGGACCACCGCGAAAACCGCCGACGTTTATAATCGAGGCGAGTGTTGTTGGCGTTGCAAGCAACGGGGGCACACGCGCTTCGACTGTCGACGCCCCGCCCAGAAATTTTGCTCACGATGCGGCAAGGACGGCGTCCTGACAAAGGATTGCCACCCGCCGCCGGGAAACGAAACCGGGACCGCGGAAACTCCGGCCGAGTGGCCGGTCCTCCCCGTAAAATTCACGCCCCGGCCATACCTAAAAACTAGTATCTGCGACCGCCCGCTAGAAGCTCTCCTAGATACCGGATCGGAAATCTCGTTCGTCAACGAGCACACCGCCCAGCTCGCGCAGACCCTCGGCTTCCCCGTAATCCCGGGAGAAGAAGTACAGCTAGCCAATGGACAACACATAACGCTGCCCGACCGCGTCCGGTTACCGATCCGCACGGCCGGCCGAACCATATGGCACGCCTTCTCGATTATGCCAAACCTAAAAAGCGCGCTACTACTCGGAGTAGATTTCTGGGCAAAGCTAGGCCAGGCGATACCGGCGCCAAAGACGCCGAACTCCCGCGATCGGACACCCGCCACCACAACGACCGAAGGCATAGTGCCCCGAACCCCGACCGAAGAAGAAAGGCTCCGGGAATTCCTCGTAGAGGAACTCCCGTGCTTCGACCGAGTGACCGGACCGGCCAACAAAACCCCCCACCACATTCGCGTGAAAGAAAACATCCGCCGGAAGGCATCGACCGGACCGGCTATCAGCCCGCCAACACCACCGCGAGAACCAGCTCCGACGCCACCGCCGCCGCAGCCAGCACCAGTCAACACTCAATCGCTGAGGGCCGTAGGACCCGAGCCACCTCCGCCAATTCCGGTGGAGGTAGAACCCGGGCACGTTATATTGGTCCCTCATTTCCACGCGCACGTCTCTCGGCAACATAAGATGCGGTCAAGAGGAAAACGGTGGCACATCCGATTTAATCAAAAGGGCACCGTACGGAGCATACGAGAAATCAAAAAGCAAACGTAAAGCGCCGAATTCGCGTCTTTTATAGGGGAGGGGTGATGTAACAATGCGCCTCGGAAAATACGCATCGTTCCGGCTGAACGACAAGCCGATGCAGCCCGGCCGACCATCCGCCAGGCGAGGAACGGGCACGGTGTATCCACCTTCTTTTTTTTAAACATTGTATTGTTAGGATCGTCCTATAACGAACTCGCGATCCAGGACACCCGGGTCACAAGCCGAGCGAAGCCGAAGCGCGATCGCGGCGTCGGGCGTCTCCAGACCGTCGTGTTTGATGTCGTGTAGGGGAGACCGGGGCTATTCGTGACACATTTTTGTTTCAAATTTTTTTCTCGCGTCGTATAAATGTTTAAAAAATTTTTATTAGTGCGATGTAATTGTTAATCTCTCTAGTTTAAAAAAAAAAAAAATATGTAGATTTTTCTCTCACGAGTCTCGAAATATATCAAGAAATGTATCGCTGTGTCATGTGTCACGAATTGCCCCGAAGCCGGGATAATTCGTGACAAACTACAGGATAATGCATAACACTTTCTCTGATTGAACAAACTATATAGATTTCTTTCGTTTTTGAAATTTTTATCTACTTTATACTTTGAAAAAGCCTTTATTTGCCAGAATTTACATATTATATGTATAAAAAATTATAGGAAAAATGTAACGCCTGTTCCATTAATTGCCTACATTGCTCACATTCGATTACGGGAAACCACTTCTCGAAGGCGTGCACGGCCCCTGCGAATTGGTTTTTCCTTTGAACGCTTATTCGTGGCGTTTTTGGTTACCCCGATTGCTCGTGTCACGAAATACCCCGGCGTGATTTTTCCTTATTCATGATCCGTGACTTACAGATAAGAAAGAATACCATAAAATCTACTCATGCATTATGCTTAGTGAAGTCGAGTGACCGAATACAACTTACCGTTTCGGATCTCTTATTATTTTATTCGGCGAACAAACAAATTTTTGGGATTTGAAAAAATTTACTTTGAGCACTTGAAATCAAACTTTCTGTCACTGAGAAAGAAAAATGGTTGACACGCAAATGCCATTCCGTTGGTATCTAGAGGACACTAAGAAACATCTGTGATTGATATTACAGGTTTCTAGCAGCAAGCATTTTAAAGTTAGGCCCGCGACAAAATTTCAGCAGTGAATAGCCCCGGTCTCCCCTATACTGTACCTAAGAAGCTCAATAATGTTATTAGAAGGGAAAAGAACAGATTGGATGACATGAAACAAACGGAATTAGTTTATAAAATTGACTGTTTAGACTGCGACGACGCGGCGTATAGGTATAGGACAAACGAAAAGACATCTCGAAACTCGAATTAAGGAATATAAATCTAACGTAAGGAAGCTTGCCAGCAATCACTCCGTGATAAGCAAACCTCGGCTTCAATTAAATCATGATTTCAATTAGTCTGGTACAAAAATTTTACACAAAGAAAAACACATTAAAAAGAGAGAAATCGCCGAAATGTTTTTAATTAAAAAACACAATCATACGATCAACCTTCAAAAATACACAGAGAACCTGACAGCCATATATATGACAAAATAATAAAGACTACCTAACCAACCTCAATTTGTCATAAACTATTATTGTTTATTAGATATTGCTCATTGTGTTGCTTGTAACTGAGGCGTACAGACGTGCTTCCTTGACACAATCGATTTTACATTTTAATAATTGACCATGTTTTATCACCGCATAACGCACAAAGCTTGTAAGTTATTAATTTTTCTTTTCTTTTTAATCTAAGAATTCATGTAGTTATTTGTAGCTTAAACAAATTCCGTTTTGTTTCTTTATAGTCTTTAGATCTGACGTGCAGGCACACTGTCGTGACTAGCGAAAGTCTTTGTTAGAACATTATACACTTGAAAAGGACTCGAATTAGAGTTGAAACGTCGCGGCGTCGTGACTTATTAAGAAGATTGCCATTTATAGTCAATAAAATTTTCTCACTGTTTAAAAATAAGTTAACTGTGACACACCTACAATATGTTGTTACATTATCTCCATGCTACAGTTAAAATCGGCAGTTATATTTCTCACAAAGATTGTTCTAGCTGTGTAGTATCGAAACTCATATTCATCCAATATAGTGATTAATATTTGGTGCAATGACACCTAAATTTTCTAAAAAATATTACTAGAATATTACTGCTATAAATTATGTATGGATATATTCTAGCAGATACAAAAAATAGCGGTAAATTTTTGTTGTGATACCAGAAATCTACCTACATTAGCAAAACATTTTTTTGAGTGAAGACCCTGAAGTTTTATTCAGCTGTCCTGGAACACCTTATATACACACACACATGTACACATATATAATACACACACACGTTTACAATATATCTCTTCAGTCGATACAAACCTTGTCACGAAGTAAATAATAATTAATAATAATAATATATATACCTATACATATATTGTGCGTGGTGTGTTAGAAACGCGATATGACGTGTCATGTCCAAAGTGCACTCATATTTGTTTGATCCGCGATAACAAATCCGCAGAACGTATGGATGCGCGCGTTATACCATCACAATTCGACTGTTGTATCAGCCTACCGCAACTATTCGGCGCCACGACGTCAAATATTGACAGATAATATTATGAGCGTTCGTGATTTCCGCTCTGATTAGAAATTCATGCGATTTGATACCGATTTGATTTTATGCGAAAAAATAAGTAGTATTAGATATTATCCCATAACGCAGCGCATAGTATGTATAATAGATAATATACCCGTGATCAACGAGTGCTTCTTTATTCTTTTTCATTCTTTTATAACTAAATCACCGGATATAATTCGTATCAATGTATATAAGTGTAATCCGTTCTTACGTGCGTAAGAGTGCACGCGGGAACCGAATTGACTAAATTGGACAAGCACATTCGCTTGTTAGCGAATAAAACGCCTGTTGGAGACGAGGGGACTTTTATGCGAAATAAATATGCATTCGTCACGTTGCGTAGTACCAGGGGCAGGGGCACAACCGCGAGATTGAATGGTATAGGCTTGGGAAGCTGTCAAGTGTTGGCCCAGTCAAGCTCTGGCCACCCATGAAACATCAATCCTGGTCCTGAAATAACATTATCTCAAAGTTCGTTGATTAAACTCGGCGGTTCGCAAGATTTACCCGGACGATAGAGTGGCACGGCGTTATTTGATTATACGTGGGAAATCTGTAAGTCAATTATATCAATCAATCTTATTGACTGTCGTATCAAAAACTTGTCTTTTCTTCTTGAAAATAGATGACGTTTCGAATTTCAATTATAAAACAATATTTTCCAATTTTACAATTGTAATAAGCTACGGGCAACTGTAGTAAAAAAAAATAAAAATTGACATTTTCATAATTTACGTATAAGTTAGATATTGACGTTGCTTTATAAAAAAAATATGTATTTTTTTTTTCAGAACTGCATCCAATATGAGATTGGGCTTGTACATCATCAGTCTATTACTGCTGGTAATAGTGACGGCGGAGGCGTTCACAATACCGTTAAACAGGCTACGGAAGCAAAAGAAGAAAAACAATACGCAGATTCACCTGCGCAAACTAGCTCTAATGCACCGACTGCCGCCATCTTAAACACTATGCAAGCTACGATAATCTCCCTCGCACGTGACGTAAATATTTCAACGTGTAAAGCAATTAACGTTAACAAGAAACTTTATATTATGCGTATTACGCAGTAGTATCATCGTACGCTACGTAATTTTATAATGTTATATAACAACTTAATGAGTTTTGAGTAAACTCGTTTGAAATAAACTCCACGATTTTTTTTATTCCACTACCCTACTTTTGAATACGTGTTATTAAAAGCAAGAGATGTTGCATTAAATGTTGCAATATAATGAGATAATATCGCAGTAAAAGTGTCGAAATGATATCCGTTATAATGCAGAATTTGTAATAAGCGGTCGATATAAATCGTGTTGTAATGAGTAGCGCGTTTCCCTCAACGGTACATAATAAATTCATGTACATGTAAAGTACGTGTGTGTCAGTTCAAGCGGATAGTCGGGCATGATATCACGAATCGTCAATGACTATTGAAGTAACCGACAGATTTTCTTTTTAATAAAAAAAGGATATGATAATTTATGGATATTGTCTCAACGGTTGTGAAGTCAGAGAGATGTGTCTAGCAGTAAGTTCTGTATCTGCTCGTAAATCCGTACGCTTAGGATCTGTCATAAAAATATGCTCGAAGATAAAGCGACTCACTTTCGAAACTGGGTAAATGCCTTGTCATACGGAGTCAAAGCAACGCCTTGTGGGACATGAATATTTACTACCGGAGGTGATTTTTGTAAGCTCTGAAGGACTAGCGTGCCTGCGCGCGCACGAGAGAGAGAGAGACCTTTCAATGATAACTCAGTGCCTTTCAAAAGCAGACCGTAGCATATCTCGTACAGATTTCCGTGGTCCATTTCTGTGCTTGCTTCGATTTTGCATTTTATTTCATACATTAGCATTAGCTACTTTAACGTACCGCTGTTATTATAAATAAAACATTCTCATTTCTTTACCTAAAAACAAAACGATTAGCTGAAGAGAATTGTTTTTATGATCGCGAGAGGTCAATATGGTTTATCAATCTCAACAAAAATTATTTTAATTAATAAACGTTTAATTTTTGTAAAATTTAATTTAATTTTTGCACAATTTCTGCGGAATGTTAATAGCTTAAGATTGTTCGATCAAGATTTCGAATATTAATGCAACTGGACCATTAACTTAACGCTGTGCTCTTGTCGAATGTAATATGTCAGCCTTAATAGTAAATGTTCCTCCGGCCAAAGAAATAGGCCACTGGTTTAGTATGAATCATCTTGTAACGTCAATGACGTCGCGTTTTACCATGGCGATAGAGGCAGGCCGTTCCACTTTGAAGTGAACTGCGAAACGACATTGGTTACGATCGAAATAAATGGTCTCTACGATAGAAGACGGAGGAGGAACGTTAACGTGATGGAGGTAGAATTCGTCGTAGTTTTATTCTGATGTTGGGCTCACGTTCAATCGTGCAGGTGGAAAGGGGGGTTGGTTGCAGGAACGAGGGTGGTTATGGGAGTAGCGGTAAGGCGCTGCAGATTCTCAGAGAGAGAGAGAGAGAGAGAGAGAGAGAGAGAGAGAGAGAGAAAGAGAGAGACGAGGTTCGATCTGCCGATCGCTAAGAGAATCAAATAAAGGGCGAGGTTCCCTTGCGAAATTACGCGCTGATACCGTGTGTACACGAACGCAGCGTATAAATAAATTTTGCGCACTCAAAATTTAATCCTTGATCTCTCATTTCACCGGGATTTTTTTTTAGAAATTTCTGTATATTTATATAGTAAAAATTCGAGAATAAATCTGAATTACGCGATAAATAAAATATAAGGTAATACGAAATTGATAATAAATGGTAATGGGTGCGGAAATTTATGAGAGGCAAACGCATCGTAAATCTGCTTATTGCTGTTCGCCTGACGTTATTTGCTTTCCACGAAAACATATACAATGATAGAGAGAACCAGGACAAAAATTAGAAGTTTAAACGAGGGGTTCCCGCATCCCACACGCGCACGTTTCGGTAATTCCAGTTTCTTTGAATTTCTACCTCCGCGCGCGAGACATTCTCTCATACACTCGGGAAAGCGTCGTGAAATACGGAGAGAGAAATGTGTTTTTCTCTCGTGTACACACACACTCTCGCTTGATAAGTATGAAAAGAACATCGCTGACTGCAGTTACGAGTGAGATAAGATTCGGTACTTCCCGTCAACGAAATAAAGCGTGTGCATAATGAGAAAGCGTATATATGTATATGCTGGTAAGTGTATATAATGACATTTGGAAATGATACTGTCATACTTCTCTAATTTGCAAGCGTGAGAAGACATCAGTTGATCACATCCGTGAATACATTCACGAGAAAACCGAAGTTAAAAAAAAGGTATATTATTTACATGTTTTTACTTATTTTATAAGTAAAATATGTAAGAGAATATATGTTATAATTTTCTCTTTTTTCAATAATATAATTTCTTGTTATAATTTTTTTGTTCATTATAAATTAATTTTGAGTCAACGTAAAATATTTTTGTGCTTTTAATATGTTTTACTAGAATGTCTTGAAAGCAGTTTCAAATATATTACGCCGTCAATGCTGCCGTGCTAATGTGCTACCTACTCAATATTTAAATTTATGTATATATGTATATGTATATGTATATGTATATGTATATGTTTTGCTTTCAGAAATATATAGAGTGCAATATGAAATTTTACTTGTTTATTTTCGCCCTGCTCTTGGCAGTGATGGCGATCCTTGGGTATGTACCTCCGGTCAGGAGACAGCCTCCAGGTGGCTGGAAACCTTTCCCGACTTTCCCTGGTCAGGGACCTTATAACCCGAAGATTAGATTTCCTTATTAGGAAATCCTCACAGATAATGTAACTAAATAACTTTTATTGAAATCTATTTGCATTGACGTGTACCTACTAGAAAATGATGCCTACTGATACCAACCGTTCGTTTGTTTTTGTAAGATGATTACTGGCCATGCAACTAACTAGCCAGTATCTGATATAAAGCGATGTATAAATATTTTGTAATAAAAAGACAAATAAAAATTTAAGTATTATTTAAACATTGTCATTTTGTACCCTGTTTTCTATTATATAAACTATGTAGCGATCAAAAGCAAAGAAATTTATTGAAATTTAATGAGCTTATATTATTGTATATTTAATTATTATTACAATGCTTTAATGCGCATTGTAAATATGAACGTAAATGCGTTTGTTACTTTAATTTTTCTTCCTCCAAATGAGAAATACAACTGCGCGAGATACTTTAAAGCGTTCTCTTTACCGCTATCACGATGAATTTCCCGAATGTAATTTCGTTACGTTCGACTTTTCCGCGCGGGATTCGAATCGGTCGTGCATCGGTTTTTGCAAGCAATCCTATAAACGAGTGACTCCTCGTTGTCCGTGGATCTGATAACGCTATAATTACGCTAATACATTATACGAGCGGAAGCCTCGAAATAACGAGTGCGCCGCCGCGACCGCCCGGCTCCATGTGCACCCGGTTGCATTTACCTCTGGCAATGCCTATCGCGTAGGTAGACGAGGGTGTCCTAATTACCTACCGCCCGGCAAGACGCCTTCTTGCCCGCATGTAAACACCTTCATTACCACTGAACTGCTCCATAAAATATTTCCCCAGGATAGTTGTTCGGTATAGGTAATAACCCCACAGTCCAACGGAACTCTATAAAACGTCGCTCCTTATGGCCGCCAACTTAGTGAAAGATAATTATCGATCGTTATGCCCGACTAGCTGATTTACGTTATCGTTATGATGTCATAATACGATCACGGCGAAAACACCAAATGCGATCTTTACGCATAATAGCGACTTGACGTAATATGCTCTTATCATTTATCCAATGAGCCGTTGTAAGAGTATTTTTGTAACAAACGAAACGCGAATGTTTGCAACGTAACTCCCATTTTGCAATAATCGAGTTTGTAACGTATCATAAATCTGTTTGCAAATTTATGATCGCAGAGGTATAGAGGGAATATTATCGAATCGGTAAAATGGAAAGATAAATTATTTTATATATTTTGTAAATATTGGTTCGTTACGCCACACTTATTCAACAAATAATAAATTATTTTGCATATAATTAGTAACATGATCAAATATATTCCAGTTGACGAAGATAGAATAATTCTATATACGCATTGAAATAATTTTCAATTTCCTGTTTTTCATTGCGTCATACTCCCTTAGTCATAACCGTAACACGTGTAGCTATCAGTGTCTCGGTAGTTATACACATATATATCGCTCAATAAAGTTGCTCTCGTTTATAGTTCGTTCAATCCTAATATATTTATTCGCTTCTTCTCAGCGTTGTGCTTAGGGGAGCGAGATACAGTAGAAACGTGTCGGATTTTAGACCGGGGACTAAGGTTTAGGAGATATCTCTCGGTTTCCTCGCGAGATACTATCCAGTTTTCTCGTATCAACGAGTAAACGACCTCAAACTCCAGCCGCCCTTATATTTCATGCCCGAGTAAAAGTTCCTGTTCTGTATACCCAGCCGCGTCGATATCCTCCGGTCGCGGCGCGGAGCTCCCCCCTTCGCAACTGAAAAATGTATTCTTACAAGATAGATATTCCCATAATTTTACGCGAGTTGTACGTGCTTCTGAAAACAGGTAATCTTCCCGCAGTTCCAAGTTATTTTCATATCACGCCGCGCGTCTGGCGATAAGAATTTATCTATGGCTCATGAACGAGAGCCGTATGCTTAATTTCCAGCCTGGTGGATGCGAGTTCATGTAAAGTGTATCAATTTTACTGATAAGTAATATGATAGCGTATGAAAATACGATGTTTAATATTAGCTGATATATATCTGCCCCTAGATTTGCATATTTCAGATATTGTAGAAATATTTATTTTAAAATTTTGTTATCACATACACACATGAATACACTTCTTTTGTTGCGGGTTTTTTTACAGCTTCCTTCGTGTAAATCTCGTAAAATAACTTTATTTTCTCCCCTTAATTATTTGTACCGTCGCATAAACTGTTCTTTGCTTCAATGGCATAATAATTTTTATTTTTGCCCTGCTGGCTCAATTATAATTCTCTTTGTAATTTCATTCTCTTTCTACTGCAGCCTGTTGTGAAACAGAGATTATGCCACTTTTGACATATAAATAGGAATATATGTTTTCCTTCAAAAAAACGCTCGGCATTTTAATTATTAACAGTTTACTAAAAAAAATTTATTCCGTTTATCATCCATACGATTTTAACTTCAGTCAAATGTGTCATTTTTTGACGTTTATGCGTGTATGAAATAACACACTTGGATTTACAATGTGGTTTCGTGATACTGTACAGTATTAATGTTTGTATGTAAAAGCGCTTTTATGAAAATATTGTAATTACGTATACTATAGTCTATAGACTATGTGCAAGACGTAGTAAAAAAAAGAAGTGGGATTCACAGATTTCTTTTCGGGAAGTCCCTAAATATATCCTACAAGAAGCGCATACGTCTGGGCTGGTACGTGACACGGGTAAAACCGTGTCATATCATCAACAGAGAGTGCGACGTCACCGCGTGTCACTGCTGTGATGACGGTCGTGATAATGCGAAGCCCGAGGGGGTTTCTCCGCAACTTGGATCTTGCACTGTTTTTCGCGGCTTACACATCAAACGATAACGATATATAAACGATGCGTAAGACGTAGACAGCACAATTCGAGTTCCGTTGCAGTCAGACTGAGGTGCAGTAAAATAATCTTTATACTCGCGATTTAATATTCAACTTTTGTAATTCCGTGTTGTTAATTATAATATTTGATGGCATTAATTCTATAATTGTGCTCGTATATATAATAATAATTACGTAATAAATTACATATTGGCTTGATAATATCGTGGAACAATTTTTACATTCTGAAACGCTTTTATTATATTAATTTAATATTTAATATTTAATTTGTTTTAATCTCCAATGCTGCGGCATCCTAAATAATTACATAGAAAAAAAACAAGATATTTTTATTTCACAAGTATGCAAAAGTTATCGAAAAATTCATAATATCGAATTATATTTTTCCCTTCCTGTAACGATGTTTTGTTTCTTCATCAGAAAAATATATTCAACATGAGGTTCGCAATATACATCGTAATGCTGTTAGTTGCAATCTGCGCGCTGTTTGCCGATACCCATGCACTCCCGAAACACAGACCTCGCTTACCAAGCGGCCCTGGCTATGGCCCATTTAATCCTCGACAATCTTGGCCAGTGCCAGTACCGTTGCCAAATGTAAGTATACTAATCAATATCTACGTCATTTGCGGATACGCGGAATATTTGATTTTTCGTACGTATAATAAAAATCGCAAGTTTTATATTTAGGTATTTCTGTTTACGATAATAAAGGACACAACTGACTTTTATTATTTTCATCCAATCAGAGATAAATTTACTTATTATAAACAAATTTATGTATATATTACGTAATTATTAAATTTATCGTTAAAGATAGATCGTTAAAATATTTTTATCATTTTTCAGTTTGGCCGTTAATAACCTGGATGGTATCGAAGTTTTAACTACTAAAGATTATGATTCTAAAAACAGACTTTGTCCCGCTATTTCAGATATTTTATTCATTCCCAGTAAAAATTGGAAACTAATATGTGTTGTAAAACTTTTTCATATACATTTATATCTGTACATTATATAAATAAAATGTATTTATTATTGTATATTTCTACTTATTCAATTTACCATTTTTTCTCTTCAAATGCACGATATACCTGCAATCTGTTTTTTAATTCTTATAATACTGTTGGGATTCCCCCGCGTAAGCGATCACGTAAAACAATCAGAGGCAAAAACACCCCCTGGAGCAAACTCAATCTGGAAAACATTTTCTGCCGTGAAAAGCGATATTTCAATTAAATCTCTAATCAAATGGTAACGTGGCAGTCTGCATCTTGGGTTCATAAATCGTGTTAATGGAAAATGACTTTTCTTATTAGCAAGTTATTTGCACTGGCATAGAGTGCCGCAAAAGAAATATTGCTTCTAAGCTCCAATCCGGTAGGGGTTTGCGAGTATAGCGGCGAGATCGATATACGTGCTTGCCACGATATTTTAAATAGACATTTTATTCCGCGAATTAATAACGTAATGCGCGCAATTTGATTATTTACTTCTATATTTTTTATTAATTTTTTTATTTAAACAATTAAACTTTATTTCAGTATCCCGCACTTGCGTGTCTCAGTTCAAGTTTACAACAGTTATTTAATTATAAAACAAACGAAGCTGGTCCAATCCAAGGGAGAGCAATCCCGAAGTATCCAGCCATCTGTGGCAAGTGTTGCATGCGACAGCATAATGTAAATGGTGAGTTTGGTAAGATCCTTCCTTGTAATGAACACAGTGACGTTAGACGCGGTTGTATAGAGTACTCTCTTTCTCTCTCTCTCTCTCTCTCTCTCTCTCTCTCTCTCTCTCTCTCTCTCTCTCTCTCTCTCTCTCTCTCTCTCTCTCTCTCTCTCTCTCTCTCTCTCTCTCTCTCTCTCTCTCTCCCTCCGCTCTTCTGCATTTTACGGAGTTCCTACGTTAATGCGATAAGAGAGCAGTCTCAGTCGAGCCAGGCCATAACTTAAATTGCTCGCTTCTTCGTCGTAGCTAATGCGAAGCGATACTTAAAGCGGAACAATCGCGGCGCACCAGTCAGCTTTATTCCGTAACCATTTTGATCCGAGCATTCGTTATCTGCCTTGCTGAACGCACCAAGTACTAATGGGACGAGCATTAGAATAATAATTTATATTCGTGTAATAAAACAGACAAGCTGAATAGATATCGTGTGTGCATCTGTTTAACAAATAATATTTAACGAAAATGGTAAAGACTCTGAGATGTTTCGATAATTTGCAATGATGATAACGAGCTAATAAAAGCCCAAGATGCGGTTAACAGTAACGAATGAAATCAATTCAGAAAATCAATTTAAAATTCTTATTATTTACATTCTACTTTTTTCGCTTTTTTATCCAGTAATGACAATTCATTTGGACATCCAGTAATAACAATCTCTCTAATTTGAGATTTTCTATTTAATTGTCTTCTAAAAAAAGGAAATTTAACATATAAACGAAAAAAATATTAAAGCAGGAGTGATGGAACTGCATAAATAATACTTGAGTTAAATAAAAAATACGCGGAAGCAATTCAGAAATCTTTTTATATAATTGAAAAAATTATTATATTATATTATATTATATTATATTATCAGCTTTGTAAAGTTTGCAAAATTTTTAAACGCAATCTTCGCTCTCCGATGTATCCAAGTTTGATTTGCGATGACTCGAAATATTCTGAGAGAGTAATTAGGATGCTTCAAGTGGGAGTAAGGCTAAGTGGGGCAATTAGCGAAATACTTTGAATTTCGACATGATTTTCCGGATGTTGGCGTCGAGATGCTCTTGGGCGAGCAATGATAAGTCGACTGTCGTTATATTATACCATTTCGCTCTCTTGAGCCCGAACTTCACAAACTGCGAGAAAGCCTTTTCTGTATCCTCTTATACAAAGTTAAAATCACCCTGCGTTGCATAGGCGGTTTACTCAAAAAGAGATAGAACGAATATCAGTTATTTTGTTTTGTATTTTAGAATAAATTAGAAATCTATCGGTTGCTAATGCCTAGGTATACGTGGAGAAATAAAATCTCCGCGAAACTCCCGGGTATCGCTAGTCACTAAGGGTTGCATGCCAAGAGAGAGGGCGGCGCCTAGTCCGGTGTACTCGAAATGAGGAGCATCCTCGAGTATCGTTATGCTGTTTTTGCTCCCTTGAATCCACGAGATGCAATTAGAGGTCTCGCTCAAGAAGGGTAACGTAAGAGAGAGGTGGGCTTGACTTTCTCCCATCGTTGCACTGTGTTTTTCCAATTTTCTACACAGAGAACTCGCCTCCTCCCGTATCGCTTTGCATTATTCATGCCGGCCTACTTGTACGTGCGGCAGTTTCGGAGTAAATTCTTCTGCTTTCTGACGGTTATCATATATAGTTCAGCGCATTAATACCGCGATCCGTCATGCGTATCGATTTCGCCTATATAGCTTATTTGCGACTAACGGTGCGACACATCGATTTTTTTTTCTTTCGATACAGATTCCTCATTCGCGGACATAAGCTTCGGCATCGGCCGCCGTAATAGCGTCCGCTAATGAATACGACGGCAGAATTAAATGGAATTGTTCGAAGAACAATCGAGCTTATACAACGCAAAAATATTCGACGAAGACGAGAATAAAACTCACTAAAAATAAATGAAAAATGAATTTCAGCGAAATATCGTAAAAAAATATCCATCCGGGGTAATCATTCATGGCTGGAAAAATACGAAATGCCTGATTTCATCCAGTTTTTTCTTTTTTATAAATGAAGCTCAGTAAAACGCTGCGAGCGAAAGTGTTGCCCAGAATGAAATATTAACTTGACAAAAAAAAATTGCCTATTATTCAACGTAAAAGTTTTCTCTATGAAACGTAATCGCGTAAGTCTCATAATTAAATTCGTTTTTCGTTTCCGCGATCGTGGAATCGTTTCAAGCACGCACCGCGCGCCGCGGATAATGATTTTCGAGAAAGCCAATGCGAACGCATATCATAATTTCGCATTACTTTTCCACCCCGTATTCACGTAAAGTAGAAAATGCACTTTCAAGGTTCGTAATTTAATTTAACTTTGAAAAAATATATAATATACCGCGCACATATTACCGCTCTCGCGATGAATTTAACGAATGTATCAATTGAACAAACGTATTAATTGAACAAAAGTAAGTCACGCACACACGCATACACACACCTGATTTCGAGTGGATATTAATTATCAGTCGACGAGAATATCTAATATCGTCCATAATGTGCAAACTGCAACGGACAGTGCGGATTGAATGACGGATAGTAAAGCGAACGCGAGGGTGTACGTGACTCGGTTTCTCATGGAATAAATGAGCGCCCCGCGTTGTACGAACTAAACTAACGCACCGATCTCTCCCACAATCGTTGGAATATGTTCGCGTATCCACCGCGCCGCGCCGTATCCACCGATATTACAACCCAATTTCCTGAATTCCTATTATGACGTGCCCAGTTTTGCCGGTTATATTCCACCGGGCGGAGCGCGCACCGGAGAAACGCGGAATTCACGGCGCGAAATCCCGTTAACTCGCTGATAACGATCCGTTATCAACTCGAACGAGCTTCGACGCGCGACTAAAAATACATCCGTCCGGCCTTAAATCGGGAAGCTTATGCTTCCTAATGCACTCGGGGAACTTCTATTCGAGTTACTTCATTTTCACGTACTCTCTCACCCCCTCTCATCTCCCTCCCCCTCTCGCACCCCATCCTTCCGCTCGCCTGCTCTTTCTTTCTCTCTTTGCAGAGTTCGTTTTAATAATTCTTCCATGTTATCACGTTCCAGCGATTGTCGACGGTATATATTCACGGAAATGATAATCAGCTGAATCTGCTGTTTATTTCAATCTTCTGATTGTACGATGTACGATTCTGCGCCCAAGTATTTATTTCGTACTGCTTTATGAACTCTCATGCTGCAGACAGTGAGATTATGATATTAACTGCCGGACGATTCGCAAACACTTGCCGTCAAGCTTCTCGGCAATGTTTTAATCCTCCATATGACGTTCCACCGACGTGGATTACGTTTTTATTAAAGACTAATGAACGCACTTTTGTCCACGTTACTTTAATAAGTTCCCGGAAAAGAATTCATCGCGGCTGGAATTAGAAGAGTGGATGAGGAGTAGGGGGAGAAAGAAACGGGAAGCAAATCGCATAATAAATCTGCGATCCTTGATGTCTGCTGACGAAAAGCTAAAAACAACTTCCGCTTTCTAAATGCAGGTTCCGCGAAAGTTTTATAATATCACATATAAATTACGACATTGTTGACAAAGTAATATAACTTTCATTTGTGCGACTAAACAAAATTATCAGCGTAAAAGAGGCAGGGATGACTTTTCTTCGTCAAATAAAAATATGTCCATGGTATGAACTGTGCCTGTTAAGGCACTGATAACGCAGCAATTAAACGCTTTCGAGATTTTATTTTCGGCATCACGTAAACAATCAATCGGAGCACAAAGAAAACGATTAAACTCACCCCTTTTTCACTTTTTGCCCAACAATGAAACTCCAGCGCGCGTACTAACGCATTATATTCATACAGTATTTTTCGACATAAAAGAAGAGAGAAAAAAAAAGAGAGAGAGAGGATTAGAGAGAACATGAGAAGGAAAGAACGAGTAAACCTATCGGCCCGAACGACGGCCGGAACCCGTTAAGCCGTTAAATGAAATTCTTTTACCGGATTTCCAGTCTTTGATCGCCCTTTTGTTTATCATTCGCTGAATGGCAGTTTGGATTTGGGAGGATCGATTACTCCGCGTCGGACGTATCTATATCTGAAATACGTGTCAACTGCCATCTCTGTCGTTCACGTATTATAACCGCGAGGCCGTGAATTTCTATTTCTTCCGTTCTCCCACACGTATCGATCGATCGAGGCCTCTTTCTGCTCGTTCGAGTGACGAGTTTCCGCCATCCAATCGACAATATGGCCGGCCGGTGCTGTGTATGCAAAGATCGTTACGGCCGGTACCGCGCTGATGATTCATATGTAGAGTAAATCGTAAAACGAAGCCACTCGATAGTTTAACCGCGAAAGAACGCGGACGAGAGCGCGTTCGTTGCAAAAGCGACGCTGCATCGGGGGAATGCTGCATTTGAAACTCTGATGGATTAGAAGTTTTCGGAGAGAAAAATCGCGCAGGTTGATTATTAAATATCACTTGTTAAATTATCATCGAAGACACGCGACCGCGTCCATAGAATGCAAATTCCGATTCGGTTCGTGCAAATATTATTAATAAATCTCGCGAAATTATATTATGGAACAGAATTAGTATGGACTTATGCCAATTGGCCATACCGGCGGTTCGACGCAGGAATTATACATACATATATCCTACCATTTACCGGTATTTCATGTACCAGGCATGTATCATGTACCAGATGAAAATAACATAATTAGGACGTTTTCCCCCCCCTCGATCCCACACTGATATTTCGCACGTAGTAACCGAAATATTCAAGGCCATAAATCGCTCTCGTAACTCCGCGCCCCACCGCATTCAATTTTACACTACTCATATTTTCCTACGTTCGTGCGACACTTTATCTTTTACATTTATCTGCAGATAAATTACAATGGGCGCGCGCGTCCACCGCCATTTATTAACTGCCATTCTCGGCGCTGCACGCAGTTTGTAATTCGGCCGAATAAATCTTAATACGCGTCTCCATCGCCTCCCTACCTTCTGCAACTGATAATAGTTCTATTTCTCGGATTGCCATGCGTCATTCCGGTCATTCACAGATTTACTTACCGAGATTAATGACCGTGTGTCGAGGGTATACGCATCAAGTATCGGGGTAAACGTCGCCCGTGTATACGAGAAATCCACATATAATTGTACCGACATTGCTCACAGTATCGCTGTATTCCCGTTTTGCTCAGTGACGCGGATCAATATTAACAATGATATCGGATTTGGAAGCTAGCGCTACTGGGCTTTCTACGGCAAACAAAATGAAATAAACAAAACTGCGGCTTGGGATCGCGCCGCTCCGCGCCGCCGCCACCACCGCCGCCGCCGTCGACGTCGCCGCTGGAGCTGGCGCTGCCGCGCAACGGTTTGAACGGTTGCGGTATACTCGGATGTGTCATGTAATTTTATGTGTTTGCGAACGACAATTTGCGTAAATATTTTCGGGGCTCGCGAGCGTCGCGCTGTATATTTTTCATTAGTCGATCGCTCGAAGGGTGATCGTCGCGAAAACGAAATTGCACACGCGATCGGTGTAATCCTTCAGAGCGCGTTGTTCTCCTCCTCATTTCCTTTCTTATTTTTCGTCGGATGAGTTAAGTATCGATTGGCAGACGCAAAGAGCGATAAACATCCCTATACGTATGTGCATGTATGTGTGCGTGTACTCCAATTATTATTGGACAGTAAAAAGCGGGACAGTACTCGTCTTTCTGAAGTGGTGCCGCGAAAGTAGAACGCGCGCTCGCGAAATAAAAAGCGGAAGAAGTTTGACATCGCTGGCGGGCATTACCGGTGATTTGCTCGAGTATTTCACGCCTACAAAGGGGGTGAAATAGCAAAGGACAGGACAACGCGCGGGTGGCGGGCGAGCCGGTAGGTTGAAGAGAGGGGTGGCACAGTGCATTTGACTTCCCTATCAGCGTCAAGTGCTCATAAGCGCTTAAATGACTTCTCGTTTGCGAAACACCCACTGACAGCCATTCAGCCATATTTCTAAAACGAATTTCCTACGTATATACGCGTAGAGCCGGCGATCTGTTTTAAAACACCACGTCACACGGCGCTGCGCGAAATTCAGTTGCGCTTTCGTCCCATTTCAGCGGAATGGAGTCTCGAGTGCTGCGCTGAGACGTTATTTGACGGAATTAACTCGTTTCTACCCACCGCAGGCAGTATACATATATATATACACTACGCTTTGAGTCACCGAGGAAAAAGCGTGGGTCAGCGTAGGTATGGCATACCACAAACTTCTTCTTTACGATTAGTAAATTCGCCCGGAATGTTGGCGAGAAATTTTGCATTATGGGACTCAATTGTGAGTCGCGCGTCGCTCACCCACTCAGCGTTCAATTGATTATAAGAGGTTGCCGGATGAAATCTGCTTTACGCGCTATTAAATGACATCTATTCGTATTATGCCGCGTCATTTAAGTTAGGTGCTTGAATAGAAAGATAATCGATGGAAAGACATTCCGAAGAATTGCGTCGATCGCTGTTCTTCAGAGTGATAACTCTCAGACGTAGGAATTTCGTAACGCGATAACTTTTGACAGGAATTGTATTTATAAAAAAAATAGAAGCTTGGACGAAAATGAAATAAATATGGTTATTGTGTCTGTCATTGCGTATGGTTATTTTCGCGGACAGCTTGTTTATTGCAATTGAATATAAATGTCATATATTATATATTTGCCATATTAAATTTTCCACCTCATTATAAATTATTTGCTTGATTCGCATGCGATACAATCGGTGTTTTACTTATCGCTCTTAAATCCATCTTAATCGTTCTACAAACTAAACATTTAAAACTTGTGATTGTGAAACCCAACCGTTGGAAGAGACTTCCGACTCCGACTTGTAAAAAAATAATCAAGAGAAGGTAAGGATAATGTGTGAAGACATACAGTGTCGTCATGTTCGCGTCCGTCCATGCATTATTTCTCCACACCGCAGCACCGGTAGCAGAAGGAAAAGGAATGTGCACAGGATCGAGTATACACAGCATCGCGCGTAATTCAACGTTGCCTCGGCAATCTCGCGCGCGGTAGAGGGATAGTGCACGCATGTCAAGACGAATCAGCCGTACGTGCGCGCAACCATGTCGTAGTCGCGCATATCACACGCACGTACGGGTGAATGGGATAGTTCTATATCCGAGAGGGGGTGTGCGCGGGGCGAGGGGTGCGGATGGCGTGTCGTAGGTCGGGTCACGGTACCACAAAGGCACGTCTGCGGGGAAGGAGGTTGCCGGGGCTTCGACGTTTCGCTGCTGCGGAAACGTCGAAGCGGGGGTTGAGAACGGAGAGCGTAGGAGGCGGCGATAGTCTCGCCATACACAGGCGGGTGCTCCGTTGAAAGCTCCGTCCTCGCATTCCTCGGTAACCTTGTTACGTCAGCCACTTAACTTAACCATTAGATCGCGTATATACTGGAAGGGAGAGAGAGAGAGAGAGAGAGAGATGCGTCGCTCCCTAGAATCAGTGCTGCCATTTCGGCGTTAACGTATGCGCGTATGCCCTCATCACGTTCTTAAGAAGCTCGGCCAAATCCAAGTGCATTCGACGGCGCAAATGAGCTAAGAAGTTACAGAATCATTTCTAGTCATCAGTCTGAGTTATATGTAAATATCGCATTAAGTATTTCTAATTAAACAAAAATCGCACAAGTTAAAAGCAGATCATGCTTCCTATAATGTCACTACGCAGCAATCTTGTCCTAATAAAAAACTTTGCTTGAAAAGTGAAGTATCTCTAAGATACTACGAATAAGAATCTAGGAAGCATACGTATTAAAAAGTGAAGTTACGGACTCGGTAAATTATGCCTTCTGAGCACGACGCGAATTTCAAATTCTTATTAACATATTATTTGGAAAATCGCAAATTTCGGAAATTTAGGCGACGTTCGAACCACACGCGAGAGCGCAAATTTATTCATAATAATCTTCGACTGCCGGCCATAGCGAGGCGGGTTCAGTTTAGCGTGCTCGGTTCGCTCGCGGCATAGAGCCGACGGCGAATGTGAGTCACGATCCCGTTTGCGTTCACCGCAGACACGCCCGGAAGTACGATCCGCAAAAATACAACCGTTCGTTTTGCGCGAGACGCGCGGCGCCGCGCCGTTACCCCCTCGGAAAAGCGGAAAGGTGTATTAAGATTTCTCTCCTTTTCGCTCGCTTGCGGCGCGGGCGTTTGGCGAAATAATTCAATTCCGTATAGGATGCATCAGCATAATTATGAGCCACTTCATAGTCGAGTAACATTCTCGGCGGCAATTAGCTGTTGTTGACAAACGCAATTTGCGAGATGTAACTTTATGGGATAGGCAGACAAGAGAAGCGAGCGCCTCTCTCGCAAAGTCACTGATGTTCCCGAACACATCGACGAACCCGTGCTCTGTTGCTTCCGGAGTGGTCGTTTTCCGTTTCCCCGCGTTGCTACGTAGCCCGCTTGTTCGCCAACACGCGGGCTGCGTGCCGACAAAGTGTTTCGTAGGGGAAATGAGAACGACGTTACGACCCCTTTGTCTCGATACCAAACTACATTCTCACGCTGATTATGAAAGTTGTGGAAATAATCATGGGTGACGTAGCGTGATATTAAATGCGGTTAGAATATATAGGGAAAGACAATAGCTATAAATGCGATGTCATCTGATGTCAATCGTAATTCTTAAGTATCGGCTAATCATTTACGTTTCGATTTAATCTTAAAAAGCCACACTAGTGGTATTGGTATTAAATCCTTAAATTAATATTTAATCCTAGAAAGCCTAGTGTGGTATTAATATTAAAACACCCGCCGTTTCTATATGATGAAAGGTAGGGGTCAGAAATGTAAGGTAAAAGAAATTTTGTTCTCCCTCTATGATTTCCCATGCTGCGCAGCTATCTGCTGTTTAGTAGATGTATGGGATTCCAATAAAATCAGTCTTGGATGTGCTACATCTCTTATACATCCTTTATCTTTAACAAATGACTATTCTTTTTATATAATACAATACAGCGTTAAGAAAACTGTAATTTTTTGAAGTAGATAGAGTTTTTAAAGTTCAGAAAATTCTATTCGCGCGCGCGAGCTTCTTTCGAAATTATAACTTTTCCTTAAAAATCAATCTTAATTATGATGACACAGACGTTTCCGACATTTTGACGTTTAAATTTAGAAAAAATATGTTTAAAATATAAATAATAGAGAAAAATATTTTTCGAAGAGTTATCAATAATTAAAAGTAGCTGGGTGTAATACAGACTCACAGAAAGTGTGGCTTTCTAGGATTAACATCAAGTTTATAAGATATAACAATAAATTAGATAAATTCAAACATATTAAAAACTTCTGTTAAAAAATCAATTATTATATGTGTATTATTAATATCTTTTAAAAACTCTTCTTAGTCTCAATTTAATGTTGTGGATGAAATAGTTTAAAACAAGCAAAATTCTCTCTTCTTTAAATAAGCTGCAAATTGAAATATAGTTATTAGCAATAGAAAGTTTCCCGTTTCCTTCTTTGCTCGTTACTTGGCAATAACCCTTCTGGCGGTATGCCACTAACTACCTCGATAGAGATTTCACATCTTTATAGATTAAGTCCGGTTGGCTCTCGCGCGCGCATGATTTACATGTATTTCCCTTAATCCAAGGTATATGCCGCGCTTATTAAATACCACGCGCGTTTCGAAAGTTTCAAACGGCTTGTCTTGAAAATTATAGGTCAGAATTACTGTTTAGAACTCTACCCTACATCCACTTTACACGCCTCGCCTCGGTGGCAAACTGCATTTATAGAGCATACCGTGGTATACTGCACTCGGATGCACGTCCGAAAACGGAGTGGACTCCTCGGACCGCACACACGAGCTAACTGAAATACCGCGCTGGCAGACAATATTCGGCCGGCAGGGGTTTACACGTACGTGAGGACAGACGCGCGCGACAGGAGCATGGAAGGCGGCAGCGGGAGGTAAGCGACGAAAGAGCGAGAGAGAGAGAGAAGAGAGAGAGAGAGAGGTGTGGTGGAAAAGCAACGGAGGACCACTGTCGTCACACAGAAGTTGGGGGCTACAATGGCAGTGCGTCTTCTGGCGCCCTGGAGTCTCCTGACACGCCTTCCAGCACGAGTGCCGCAAGAACTCGCGTATCTGGTGCACAGCGTTCTTCCATACGCCACCGCGATATTGCAATCCGCACCTCCGTCGGAACATTATTCACCTCGCGTGAGATTTCCCTCGCCCAGGCCAGGTCTGAACGCGCGGAAGCAACGATTACGAGAGACCGTTTACGCCTGTTTATCTTGCCGCAACATCGAGCGGGACGCCAAATCGCCGCAAAATATAATCTACGATTAATGCATTCGTTATCATATGGAAACGAGGGAAACACGTTTTATTGGGATAGATCAAATTTTAAATAGCTCGCCGTCGATGATATTGCAATCGTTTGTAACATTAAAATATAATATATACATATTTCGCCGTTTGCGCGCATTACACCGCGAAATATTTACGAATGTTTTGCTCAATCGTGAATCAACGTTTAATATCCGTAATCTTTGATTTTAATGGTTACGCTATGTGTTGCAGCTTCAAAATGCATAAATATAAATTATGAGTGAGAAGTATAATGCGCAATGACTTCATTCGGATGTTGAAATGAAAATATAGGAATCGTGTTTTATCACGTTACACGCCGCGAGCTAAACGCGTAATGTGTGACTGGCCGGAAGCTGTTAAAGTCGAAATGATGTCAATATCGGCAGAGATATCGTGAAAGATGAAAAAGGAAAAATCAAACGCGGATATATTTTCTTCCAAATGTTTGCACAACTTATATATATCAGTTACTGTGCGAACATCAATCAAATCTCACTATCAGAGGCGCGATTCATTATATTGCGATTATGTTTTGTGGAATAAGCAATTAAGGACCGATCCAAAAATATATCTTCCGTCCATCATATGTCAATGAAAATCGCATTTCCTTTGCGAGGTTTATTAATCACGCTTTCTAGCAAAATCCATTAAACTATTCCCGATATAGCTAATCGATATTTCACATGATCAATTATCTTTATCGTTTATTCCACGTAAAGGCGAGTGGATTGACTGAATATGTATGAACTTCCAAATTGCGCTTACGTAACAGCCAAACTAATATCTGCAGTCAATAGATGAAAGCTACATGCGCAATATCATGTATTTCACATCACATAATATATCTTTAATATGTCCGTGTTCGCGATATATTAGAAAATATGTGCAATAAATCGTTGATTACGACAAAAAATATTTATCATGTTTGCCTTTCACCTTTGCCATTTTTCGATGTTTTGAGCATATATCAATAAAAATAAAACGTATCTTAAACGTATCTAGTATATTTTTAAATTCTTATCAATTTTACGTTCTACAGTAATGATCACAATAATGACGCCATTATTCCGCGATAGAAGTTATCATGAAAGAAACTTCAGGCATGCTGCACAGCTATTACATCTAATCTTATAAGAGAAACGGAATGCAGATTAAAAGGATTATTGCAATAAACGCGTAGTTAATGAACGCTATAGAAAAGTTGTAATTACACTAAAAAGTTATTTTGCATCCTAGAGTTTTAAGTTTTAGATAAATAAAGGGTCAATTCTAATTGCAAATTGTATAGCCCTCAGTTTTTAGCGTGTTTGTTTTGAGAAGGAAATTAATTTTACTTAGACTTTAAAGCGATCCCTCCCTCTAGATCGCCGTTATATCTAGTCGTTTAAACTTAAAACTTATGTTATAACTTTTGCATCATGTCAATTCGCAAGGGATCTCCTCCCTAAACAGATTAAGAAAAAATATCGAGTTTTTTTTTCTAAAGTAATGGTAAGATTTTTAACACAAATATGGTAATTACTCTTCATTTTGTTGAATAATGTTAACTCAGCACGACAGTACCGCGGATAGAGAGATAATTACTCATGTAATTTTAACTCAATTTCCAACCAGCCTCGACTCATCTACTAAACTCAATTTATGTTTTCCATTCTCTTTCTATGCAAAATTATATCACGTATAGTTACGTATACTTGCGTCTGTTTCCAAATTTAGCGCGCGTATGCACCGCGCGAGGCGGGAATTGCAGTTTTAATAAATTCTTTTATAAGTTCGGGCAAAACTTTATTTATCGCCGAGCCCTCTCGAAACCCCTTCCCCCTCCCCAGAATCCTCCGAACGCGCATATTACGATCGCGACTAACCATAAATCGGGCGCAAGCCAAACCAACTCTCTCGGCGTCGACGGAAGTGATATTATTCTTGCGTTCATATCTGCCGTCCTCAGGGCTCATGCCAAAAGACATACCCCAAGTACCCCGGAGATGAGGCGTGCCACAGGTTGTGAGCGACCTCGAAAGCGCAGCGGCTGCGACGCGTAAGGGTAGAGGGATAATTAATCGTCACCTATTGATAAGAGATAAGTGAGTGGGATTAAGACGGGGGAGAGGGCCGGTGGGGGATGGGGGGCAGGGGGTGGCTCAAGAGTCGGCGGAAGCCCCGACAGTAGCGGAGGCGTCTGCGCGTGGCGGGAAAACGAGAGGGGATGACGCGACTGGAGGTAGAGAAACACGCTCTCGGGTACCAACCCCTCAGTCGGGATGCCGGTCGCGCACCCTCTCGTCCATCCGGTACCGCGATGATCAGTGAGCAACGTGATCGACGTGTCCCGGGAACCGCGCGAGGCCGACTCCGGCTGTTGACTGGCGCCGTGCTGCTGTCCACGATCGCGGGAAGTGCATGGACCGACAACCCCGCCGTTGCATCCGGTGAGTGGGAAATCAGGAATCGTACACGCGTTTTACAAACCGCGCGGGTCTCCGCGGTGTGCGCGGGGGGCACACTTATCGGTTCCCCGTATCTCGTTCGCGAGATACGAGAGATGATCATCGACAAAACAAAGGGGGGTTTGATCCTACGATTATTATCCGCGGGGTACATCTGAATTTATCCGCGACGGAGTTTCGTCCCTCCGCGAGTGCTAAATTCACCGCCGCCGCGATGCTAATTGAATCCCTCGTATGAACTGCGACTACTCCCCGCCCCACCCCCCGGAGCGGTAGGAATTTTGTTACCCGCAAGCGCGCGCTCTCCGTTTCGCGTGTGCGGGGAAGTTTAACGAGTTTCGCTGCCGTCATCACCGCCTCCGCCGCCGCGCGACGCGACGCGTTGCGACGGTCGGACGCGGAGATTGTTCTCTCTTGTTTCCCCACACGTAGAGTAACGCGACTACTAGGCTACTGGTGCTGGTATTCCACGTAGCGCGGATTTGTGGTGCGTGCCTCTTACTCGGCGAAATGTGGCTCTCGTGCGCGAGAGAGTTGGTCGGTTCTCGCGTAGGGGGGGGGGGGGAGTAATTCGAAACGTCTATGTCTATGCAATAGCTTCTGAAGCTCGGCGCGTCGAATGAAATCGTCGAGGATAACTGGGAAGTATAAGCGAGATGCGTACTAGTGCGCTCGTACGTCTCGCTCATTATTCCGAGTATCAGGAATGCCTTCGTATTTACTCCGAACGCAAATGCATTTCAACTTTGTTCTCCGAATGCGACGTTCTTTTAAATATCAGCTAATAATTTTGTAAATCGATTCTATATATTAAATATAAATATTGAGCTCGAAAACTGATAATAAATGATCCTCATAATTAAATGTTTTTAAGATTTTTTTGCTGATATCGGAAGATGAACATGTAACGAGAACTTTTTCTTCAATTTTTCTTCATCAACAAAAAAATTCTGTCCAGAATACGTGATTGTGTGGAACAAGTGCGTAACGAGATAACGAGCTTCGACCAAATTCTCACGGGCGTTGTTTTGCGATATCACAGAGAGCCTCGAGTGACATGGTGGCCTTAGATAAGATTTTCTTTGTAATAAATTACGTTGAAATATGATGAGATACTAAGAAAAAGTTAAGATGCAACTTTATTCCATAATTAATCTTTTTATGCGCTGATGCTGCGCTGTTACTGCAAGACGCCGTTGTCACAGTTACAAGAAAATGTTTCTATTCGTCGCATAAAACACGAAAATATTATTATAAAAATATGGATTGACGCTATTATTTGCAAATATAATTAATATAAACGTTCATATAATTACGAATATCGGAAGATCCTATATATTTACGTTTAGTTAATGACTCGCAATTTCGTTCCGTCTTTTTTTAATTCTTTCTTTAATTCTCCGGTAGATTTTAATAATATACATATATTTTTTAATTATTCTTTGAGATATATTACGTAAATTTTATGTGTATTATACAAATGTGTTATATTACACAATGAGAGATTGTTCCATTTGTTAATCCTGCTTTTAGTTGGGCAAGTTTGTTTGCTCTTGTGAGTAATAAACAATTAGTTATACTGTGATACTATATCAAATGAAATTAGGATTTCATATTTCCGGCTGTATTATTCGCGCTTTAATGATTTCGACGAAATTATGCGATATGTTTGTCATAATTAGGTTGCATTCTGCATATAGAGAAACATATAAAGCCCTTGAGCTGATTACTATTTACCATATTGATGCAAGATTACCCTATATGGACCAGTTTAATGCTTACAAAATGACGTTTTATTAACAGCGAATTTGATAAATTTTTACGAAAATGTGAAATATTTAAAAATTTCCATCACCTTCGCGTTTACACATATTAGGTTTTTATTTGAACAATATAAAAGCACATTTTTTCATGGATATATGCCCTCACGCGTTTGTATAAATATTTGTCGTAGTTTAGAATTTTACAATGCAAATATATTTGCGATTCTCATAATTATATACATGATTTTAGGAACGAATAAGCAAGAACGATTTTACGCAGTGCCATGGATAAATTTTCTTGGATGTTTCGCAAATTGTTCGTTACAATCACTCAATTTTTAATACTACAACTTTTTTACCTTTTTTTCAATTCGTGTCGACATCGATGTCATAATTCTCGACGTAAAATAAACGTTCTGCGTTTTGGGAAAATTGGTTATACACTTGTAACTGCCAAATGCGATTCGAGCACCAACGATTTTGGGCGATTACGCGGGACACCACGGATATAATTTGGTCTCGCAGATGTGGGATGAATATGAAATTCCTGAGGTAGCACTACCTCGTCTGACTAATTTCTCTCATACATTCTACGCATCGTCGCAATGTCGTATAAAATACCGAATGCGCACAAACCGCCATATAGTTGCCAACCGACTGCGCTTTACATGAGAAAATCTCAAAAGTTGCATGTATCTTTATCAAAGAATTAATGCTAATTAAAGATCAAATGTACACTCCAATGATGTAAACATCATTTTATCAGATTGGTATTTTTTTTTAGATTGCCTAAACTGGAGTTTGCCAAAATTCACGTTATGCAATGCACGACAGGTTAAAAAAAATTAGAAAGTTATAACTACTATTGATCTATAATATAGGTTCTCTTGTTTCATGCTAACAATAGGTTGCATAGTAACACTTCATATGAGTCAGATCGAATTATTGTTGTTTGGCATGAAGTATAGTTTTGCTAAATCATCACTGTATAAAAAACCACGTTGAGTGTTTTTTTTCGTACGCAACGTAAAATTTCATCGTGTAACATTTGTCCTTCTGCGCGCGTCGGAATTAATTTCAGTCATTTTATGATTAAGCCAAGCTGTTGATTTACACAATTAGTAGATTTGGTCGCGCGTGGTTTAATTGAAAACATCAATGTGCACTGTATGCTATCGTAATATCCCGGTAATGTCTTTTTAGGTATGTGTGCAGAACCAAAAATACATCATTCGAGGTCTCGATACCACACAAGACTGTTGCATAATAACTCTAGTTAATTAATTATGCATATATCAACGTTGCAAAATTTATCCAGCAATATCAATCTGACTAAGATAATATTAGAACTGTCATAACGTCACTTCCTTTTTATCTGTCCTAAAAATATTGAAACTGTCTGTCCATATTATGAAAATGGGTCACTGAATTTGATCGCTGAATACCATCAGTCTCGCGGGGACATTTAAGAAGTTTCAGTTTTACAGAGAGACGCCGTTATACTTTTTAATAGGATTTACAAACTGGGTTAAAATCAACTTCGCGCTTTCCTCATTTTCGCAAAGGTGTCCTCGCAAACCAACAATGCGAGTATGATTGTATCTTCAACAAGCGTTTCCACGAATGTAAAAGCTTTCGGTAATTAAGTGCTGTGCTCTACTTATCAGGTTTGAAAAGACTTTCGCCGATTATACGTCATTACGGTTGCCTTTTTGCGTATACAGTGTCTCGATATCAGAGTCATCAATTATGCGAGTAAACTTTCGTTTATCACGAAAAGTTAAAAGTTACTATTTTTAATTAGTGTATTGTATACACTTGTGCAATATAATATAAAGTACGGCTTCGTAATGCAGATTTTCGACTGCTATGTCTGATTAAGGTCGACCAACCATTTTACAGGGAAAATATCAAGGTGCATGCGACCGTACACCGGGACCTCCGCTGTTTTACTGCCTTCTCTGTGAATGTAATAAAAAATTTTCAGCACGGGATATCCAAGTAAAAGGATGTTTGAAGCAGCACCAGTTATGATGGTACTCGGCCAGTCGTAAAAGAAGGGTCTCACGAGTGGTAGCGGCGAATGTAAATGGAAATAAGCTCGAGGGAGGGCACTGAATCTTGTGGTGAAACGATAATCTAACCGAGTAGCAGATTCTCGAGACGGGGCTTACGCTTGTAATATCTTGTCTGCCGGAAAGTATGATTTATTTATTTGTATCGTATTTCTCTGGTTTCATCGAACGACGCGCGTTTTGTCCTCGGTGTATTTCATTCGTGTTACAATAGCAATCGCGAGAGAATAAACTATCACTGCCGACAAAAATTAACGTTTAATTTTCCGTCTGATCGATGACATCTCATTTAACCGAAAAATAAATTTCATAAAGAAGGAGAGGGCGAAGAGAAAAAGGAATGGAAATTGAATAGATAAATTCATTTAGAGAATATAAGAAAGTAAATCGCGGCTGGCGTGCATTTTTGAAATGAAATAGCAGATGTAGAAATCTCCGCGCGCTGCGGGGATAGCTTTCGCGCGCGTTAGTAGATTTAAGTATCTTCAAGTGTAAATCTTAGGGTATGGAAGAAAAGACAGGAGAAGTAAATGCGCGGCTTCTGTCGATTTATCTTCAGTAAGAAGGGAATGCTCTCAAAGTAAATGCCGGCTGTAAATCAGCTGGCATTTTCTTTGGCCACGTGCAACAAAAGCACATGCGTGTGATGTATGCACGGACTGTATATAACTTGCGTCAGTGGCGTAGAAACTGAGGGGGGGGGGGCCCAGTCGGGTAACGAGGGTATGCACTCAACGCGAAACATCCACTAAATTTCTTAAAGCCACAGTGTGACGTAATTCTCTAGTGAGCTGTCAGCTTCTTTCGATTCGAATAAATCGAACTTATTTACGTAGCGCCCCAGGTCATGCTTATTTGCGCAAATATCGGGGGCCGCTGAAGTGGAAGCTTCGTGAAATTGATTTGCCGTCTGATCGATGCGCAAGATATTCTAATTTAGTTCTGAATTTCGCGAACAAGACGGCTCTATTACAAGATAAGCTTAACGCAGCAACGTTTTGCGATAATAAAATTAATTACTCGAATCCGATAATAAAACCCGCAGCTACCTGGATTATTCCTGTCATTAATTTGTTACCATGAAAACGGTAAAATATTATTACTTTTAATTTATTATTTTGTACAAAAGGAAACAAATGTATATTTATTTTGCTATGATTGCGATGCATTGGATTTTCAAGATAAATGCGACTTTCTATGTGAATCTAATTATATCGTTCCTTTAATGTTATTTAATTTATACCGGTATCTAAAAACGTGGCGCTGTTTCCATGCTGTATATACTAAAAAGAACGGAGCAATCAAAGCATACGTCATAAATATTGCATATCGAGCCGCACAGAAGTAGAAATATTGTAATAATTCCATCAAGTATATATTACATTATTTACGGTTTTTGCAGGTGGCAAAGCTCACCTACTAAGGCGCCGTAAGACTTGAGTCAGGTCTGCGCGCGGAACGTGGTGGATTTAGAGTTAATTTAACTTTTACTTATTTAACTTTTATAGAGGGATAATGTATTTATGGATCCCTACGGTATACCCAGACTTTTCTGCAAGAAGGATCGTTCAACCGTGAAAGTTGCACAACATACTTCTGAAATTGCAACCGCCGAAACAACTTTGCTTATTCCTTTTCGGATAAGATCCTTAATTGAGGATGCGCAAGTGGGATTAATTACGTATTCAGTAATCAGTATTAACGAGACGGAAGAAAGGATTGCCGCGATCATTGTTGAAACCACCGGTTTATCTTTGAAGAAACCTTCTCTGTTCTAATCTTCGCAAACTTCGGTATCCAAGATTTACCAATCTTGCTCACGACAGAATTCACTCGTGCGCTACGTTACTTCGCTACTTATCTTATGTCCATTTATATCATCTCGCACTTTCATCTGCTACAGGCAAAGTTTTTAAATGCAAATTTAAGTAACAATAATATCTTGCTTCTATCAATATAAAGTATAAAAATAAAGATCTATATATCGCGAGAGATAAAGAATTGTATCTCTAGTTTTTGTTAAAACAAAGTTAATTTACTTTTTCTAATACACCTTAAATTGCATAATAATAAAAGGTTTTATGTCTATTATTACTATTTCCTATGTTTTGAAAAAGTCGTGTTGGAAATTTTCATAGAAATAATAAATTTTAAACCCTGTTTTCTCTTAATTTCTAGTAATGGAGATACGATTCTAAGGTACAGATATATGATAAATGCCTTGGATCTTATACTCATGACGTAGTGAACTCATAAAAAATGAGATTCAAATTTGGCAAATTTATATGAATTCTCGTTCTGTGCGAAGAAAATCAAAGAAATATCATGGATTAATGAAACTGCGATTGACAGAGTGGCACGACGAGACAAAACTCGCGAAATTGTTGACAGTCGAATCAAACTGATGCGCCGGCGGCCTATTCTGCATGCATGCTTTTGTGCACCGTTATGCGGCGAATGGGTTTGCGCCATGCGAAGAGAGTAACTGCCAGTAAATAATTTCGTTGTCATCAGTTTAATATTATCGTACCTCACGCAGCGGTTACAAAGTACCACGCGCGGATGCTTTGTTTGTGAAATATTAAAGTTTAACCTTATATACTGGTCGCAAATTACGCGGCATACCAACTCGTTGTAAGGTTTTTTTCGAAATACCGATAATCCACGCGCACAGTCACAAATGCAATTATTCACAGTCGCTAATTAATTTAACGACAGAACAATTTAATCATAATACAGTATTAATAAGTCGCGTGTACACGGTCACAGATTTCTCTGAATAAATTCTTGCGCAAAACGTAATTACATTACGACATCAATGTATTTTTATTCACGTGACGCGAGTTCGCACTTTCCTCATATAATATAACATATTTTCTAAGAAAGAGTAAGAATGTCAGAAATACAATGGATTGATAATAAACTTTTTCATAATTAGAGGCCTTCCAACGCAAAGAAAAATAATTATGTAACTTTGTGATTCTCCGAGACTGTTATTTCATTGACCCGTGTCTCGCGTGAGTTTTGTCGGACATGTATCTCGTTGATCTTTCATCGTGTGAAAAGAACAGACGTAATTTTGGAAATACGTCGGAGAGAGAAATGAACGGTGGGAGATAGCAGGAAGATTAATTGCGTGCGAAACTCTATGATAAAATATCCTATATCACTCTCTAAATATTTCATTCATGACGCTGAATATCAACAGTCATTTGGACGTTATTATTTTAATGCTGAAATATCATCCTGAAATTCGGCGTGAATGGAAATTCGCTTAATATCACGTGAATCGAATGAATACCGTTTTACCGGAAAATTTTTTAAATAAAGCAAAAACGTCCTTCCCAACGATATTAAAAATGCGGATAAATACTACGGACTGCAGTGCATTTTTAAATAAAAAAAATAAATGTATTTTCCTTGGATCGATAATACGTGGCAAGTGAAATTTTCGAACTTGGCAAAATACAACGGCACGTTTGAGCATCAGCAGTGCGCATACAAGTGGATTGCCTGCAGGCTAAAATCGGCGCGATTTCATACGCGATCAAGTTCTCCAGTGGGAATGCTCTTTTTCCACCAATTTCTTCCATATATTGAATCGCTATTCTCTGCGAATTCATATATTGTGAATCGTTAACAAGAAGAGTTCACAGATTTCTCCTTAAAAGAGATATACCAATTGAAAATCTTCGTGTTTCGAATCTTATCGAATTTCTGCTTTTAGGGATTTTTGTATTTAAAAATTAAAATAAATCGCGATTTTATTATAACCGTGGAAATAAAAAAGTGTCACGTGAAGTAGTTAAATTCAAAGTATCACGGAAACACAGAATAAAAAAAATATATTTCCACTAAAGAAACAAATAATAGTATATTTAAATTCTAGGTATTTAAATAATTTAATTTGTTGCTAAATATATTACCTCAGTCAGGATTTGAACCTGGATATTTTTCGCAATAAATTAAATTATTTAAATAGAGAGGATATTTATCTATGATTTATATATATATTAACCATAAAAAATTTACATCAGTTTAGAAAGACCAAAACCTATGGTCGAAACGTCTTGACGATTAATTGACCAAAAACCAACTGTCATATTGTCATAATAATTAAAAAAATGATAGTAAGCAGGGTCGGTTAAAAAGTCTTTACTGTTAATTATTCACTGGCAAAGTAAATGCTACTAATCGGAAACAAATATTGTTTAAAAATTAATAACACGATAAAAGCGTCATTTAGCATTAATATTAATATTCGGTACTTCAGTAACTGTAATATTAATATTCTTGATTAATGCATTGGTGTATTTGAATAATCAATTTGTTGTTCTCGTCGAGTCTCATGCAGTTGTATCCCGCATAGATATAAGTTTGCAAAAAATGTAAATAATTAAAGAAAAACATGAATAAAAACGTTGTATTACGGTGCACCGACTCGATCCATTTTTTGACGCGGTATGAACAAGCAACTGGGACCTTGTAAGCAGTGCAACGTTTTAGCTGGTGGATCAGTTTCATCGAACTATCAAATGTTTCGAAAACGTCGTGGTGCCTATAGCCCTCTCTCTCTAACTAGACTATTGCAGATTTTCCGTGCCCCGCGGTGGATCAACACTGCAGTCTGTAACTACTGCACGTTTTCTAACAAGCCCTAAGGGATAATGGCAATGGCATGTAACTGTTACACATTTCCTATCCTCTAACATGTTTGCTACGAATGAGATAAGTCTCGTAACACTTTCGAATCAAAGGTATCTGCGATTTCGTGCACGTATCGTGTAATTCCCAAGTGCCGAACATTCTAATTAACACGAGCAATCAAGATCGATCAGTTTTATTAAAGAAATACTTTATACGCGGATACGCAGATAAACTTGGCAAACAGTTTACGAACAATTTTTGAGCTCGGCTCTAATAGTTTTAACACGTACGGTAGAGCGCTGAGAGAGATATATTCGCTTGTTGAAAGTAATTGCCAATCTGTAGAATTGCAACCTGCGTCCATTTTCATTCATATGCCAGACGGTTTGTAACGGATGTACATTTCGTACAGCCCGATGTATAAACAACGTTATTGGTCTTCGTTGTGTACGCAAATGGCAAACTCAAACACGACCTTTACATCTCATACATAACCGTTCTTCGTTCCACGTTTGAAACTCGAAGTAGCCGCCCGCCGCTCGATGAAGTCCGTGGAGATTGGTTCGTGTTTATGTTAATTAGCGATGTCGTGCTATACAGGGCAATACTCATTCTCTAAAGCAATAAGCCATACTGTTAATATTGAAAAGCGAATTACGTGAAGCTACCCACTTATAATGCATGTATCCTGCCATTGTTTGCGATAAGTGAGTTTTCAGATTTTTAAAAAGTATCATATAGTTTTCAATATGTTAATATTAGGACATGTGTGTGTATACCTATACATTTAATTTTATATTTTGAACAGACAGATTTATAAACTAAATAAAAATCGTAATAAATTAGACTTTTTTTATCCTGATAAAACGTGATAATATCGAGCACTGCACGTTTAAACGTATCACTCTCTCCTCTAATAAAAAATAAAAATTCAATAATAAATAACGTACAAACAAAAAATTAGGAATAATAAAATAGAAGTCAAATCGCGAAAAAATCGGAAAAACGCTCCGACATAAGCTATAAATAGAAATGGAAAGAGGACTTAAAAACTTTTCAACGCAGCAACGAGCAACGGTGATCGTCGATACGAGAGTTGAACTTCATCCGCGATGTATGAACATTATAGACCTCGTTACGTTTGGGCAACGCCGCAATTGAAACATTTTCGCAATAATCCTCTTAGTCCAACCTGGATTAAGCTTGAACCGACCTCGTGGCGGCTCTTCAGCGCGCTGTCAAATGCAAATACCGCGTGTTCCAACGTCGGGCGCGCGGAATTGCCACGGCGTACAAGGAATCGGGGTCAGCAAACAAATATACGCATATGCACGTTTAATTTCTATAAGGTCGAGATTTCTGGCGTTGTAACAATGCAATAAATTAACTCAACAAAGTAACTGCGTGGAAATTTGCGATTATTATTAAAAGAAAGAATATATTATTTATTAATTCAGTACCTTTGATGAGCTACCTAATGCAAGAAAATTTCGCATTTCTGTACATCCCGCAGCTTTATTGACCAATTCATTTCTCTCTTTCTTCTGAGATGGCCCCGGGACATTAGTAATATCGATACGTCATCAGGTATGTCAGATTAGACATTAGTGTTTTTTCATCAAAGTTTTCCCGGGATACAATGACAGACAGCGATATAAATCCATTGAGTAATCCGATTATCCTGGATATTCTGGAAATCCCGTTTATATTGCTGCTGCTATTTTTAATTTATATTTCTGGTCTCGCTGCGCGCTAAGAGCAATATTTCTTTTCACAGCTTACGGGGACGCCAGAGCGTTATCCCGATATCCTCGCGATTTGGTTTATATTTTATTATTTATCGCTTTTATTCGTCAGAAAAGAAACTAATGCGTTTAAACGTGCAGCATGTTCGATATTGTCACGTTTCGTCTCGACAGGAACTAATATTCAGTACTTTACCAAGCCAGTCATCGAACATCGAATATCTGAATATTTCTTTTGTCAGATAAATCAGCGACAAATCAAATCGTGCTTTTTATACGTTATGCAAAATATATCGCTCTTACGACTGTATTTGAAATTTATCACACATGCATGTGCCTTGTGTTGTTCCTTATTGTTCCTAAATGTTTTAAGCAAGTTATTAAAACTTAATTGTTTAAAATAAAGATACTCGATATGTATCCTTTAGATATCTCGTATCACTGCACGCTGATCTCAGTGAACGCGAAACACGCGGACGCAGTAAATCGCGTGCCAAAACAGAGAAAATTGTTTTCCGGGTGTTGCTTGTAAACCAGCGAGAGGAAATGGCAACATTATAACGCCATAGCAAACCTCGGGTAAAAATAGAAAGAAAAAAAACGCAAAGACGCGCAGTACATTCGCCAAGCGAGCAAGGATAACAACGAGGAGAGAGAAGGAATGAGAGCGACGTCGAGCGTGCTTAATAACGCTAATTGCTCGTCTCTTCCTTCTCGGCCAGCGTTGACTTTTACAATACACTCCCCCGTCCAACACGTGGTCTACTACGTGTATAACGCGCGAGTTTATGTGTATGCTAACGACCATGTATATTTAATTGTACGCGAAAGTCGGGCACACATTTATGTACATCGTGCGAGCTGTTACAGAAATTGTTTTACCGTTCGTTAAAGACAACCGAACGATTTGTTAAGTTGCACATGAATTTGTTAAGTTCACAATTTTCCACTGCAGAAGAATGTATGTAATCTATTTTTAATCACTAAGCTTTTTTATTTTTAATAACTTGAAATATGCGTGAAATTATATTGCTGAGCTGACATCGAATGAGATTTTAATAAAAATTTAATAGAACTTAAATAAAAGCGCATTTTATATAAAAAGTATTCGTAATAATAATGTATTTTGTGCGTTGTTGTTATATTATTAAAAACTGGAAAGCTGTTTTAAAACTAGTTTTACGCATGTTAATTTATCATTTAAAAAATTTTTAAAATAAATTCGATTAATTTTAAATAAATATAAATCCCATTAAAAATGGTTTTTTATCACATCTTTTATTAATTTTCAGTATAAAATTGCATCATAAATTAGTTAAGCTATGTTAACCGAATTTTGTGTTTTTATGTGCTAATTGTGAGTCTAATTTAAACAACTTATAATTCTCTCGCAAC
This sequence comes from Temnothorax curvispinosus, assembly GCF_003070985.1. Taxonomy (NCBI): domain Eukaryota; kingdom Metazoa; phylum Arthropoda; class Insecta; order Hymenoptera; family Formicidae; genus Temnothorax; species Temnothorax curvispinosus. The sequence goes on along the minus strand of NW_020213872.1, from coordinate 295,943 downwards.
TGAAATCAAAATTCTATTTATAATTTTATATATGCATTTCCATGTGTATCTTGATATATTCTTTATATATATATATATATGTATATGTATATGTATATGTATATTCTGATTCTTGAAATGTAACATCTGTATGCATATTACAAACGGCACGAGAAATTATAAATGGAATTATATTCTGAATTCTTTCACAAATCATAGTCTAAAATGAGCTTTACACCTTTGCTTCTACGCGATTCAAAATTGTGTTCCTTAATTTTTATAAAACCGTGCGATAAGCTAGAATAATTAATAAAGACCTACTCTCCCTCGCTTCTTTTTCTCTGACACTTGCTACAAAGCTCCGCCGCCTCCACGATTTCATGATCCAATTATCACCAAAGTAATGCAAACGCGGCTGTTGAGCGAAGGCAAGTAATTAATCGGGTCGTTGTGAGCATAATTAAGTTTTCAGCGTTGTATCACAGCTATCTCATTACATCTTTACAGGAGCGCCTAACCGACGTGATAAGCGCGGGGCGATATCAATTTCAAAATAGTATTAATGAACGAGGCCTATTGTACTTATCTGCCGCTAAAGCAATCAAAACGAGCAGCACATCGTGCTCTTATACTTTTTAATTTTGCACATTATCAGCTTATTATATTGCATGGTGAATTTTAATTATGATTTTTAAGCTTTCTCTTAAACGTACCTTTGATGTAATATTTGCACAGAATCCAATTATTATTATATATATTCATTTCAAATGCTCGCGGGAGTATGATATATATAAAAGTAAAATTTGTACAAAGTAGTATAAATTAAACTTTTGGGGTAAATGATATTTCGTTTGACTAATATATTACAACACTCCATCCAATTAAATCAAATTAAAATAATAACATTTAAAGCAAGAATTTGTGAGAGATGAACAGTCACAATATAATTAAATTACTTATTGCACTTTATCAGAAATTACTTTTGCGGAAATATAATTAGTAATTGAAAATTAAATTAAATTTGCCGTCTCGTCGTACGTCGTTTCGTCCTTTCTAGCACGTAAATGATGGAACTATAAATTGATTAATAAATAATTATTTTAATGTGCATGGACTTTCTATCAGTTATTACTCATAGGAAATATTCGATATGTTTTACAGAATTCTATTAACTGGAAATTATAGTTAGGTCGTACTAAAATATTAGTTAAAAAATACACGATATGTATCAGTTTCTTAACAAGCGCGTTTCAGCGATCGGGATAGATGGGTCGTTTCGCAGTTTCTCAAAGTATACGCAGTGAAACTCGTCTTTCCGGAGGGTATATAATCTTTGGTACTACAGTGATAGTAGCGCGTATTTAATGAATTATTGTGCTCCCAATTGACGATAACTTTTGTAATTGAATTGCGCCAATCGACCGACGTTGCACGCGCGTCGGTGCTCCAAGGAACAGACCGTCGGAGTTATCTTGCAACTGCGAGTTATCGCACGACTCATCGAGCCGTAGACAGCCTAATTAAATTTCAACCCTCTCCCTCCCCCCCTCCCCCTCTCTCTCACTCTCTGTCTGTCTCTCCTGTCTCTCTCGACGACAGCTAGACACTGCATGCATGCATTGCCTTGCAACAGAACGCATCAATGTTGCGCCTGGGTTTAAGGATTAGTTCACACAGATTTCGCTAGAATCTGGATAATTTACATACAGCGAGTTATATTAAACTTATAACAAGTATGCCCGACGCTCGGTCGCACGTAACTAAATTACTATAAGCGAATCCGGATAGTTTACTGTTCGCCGTAACGAATTTGGCTGTATCAGTATTGAGCAATACGGCGTGGCACTTTGAAGTGCCATTGGAATCCCGTGAACCCCAAGCGTTTCGCTAACTGCAGCGAAATTATTCCCAGGGAGAATTGTACTTGTCACGACAAATAAATAAGACGTCTATCCGTCTTTATATAATATCCGAGAGCGAGAACAAGAAAGCAGCAAATAGATACAAAACGATGTGTAGGGAGGGAAAGACATTTCTCTTACCGCGTTATCTCCGGGGGCACGAACGTTTATTAAATTAGGTCCATTACTCGGTGTGAAGTTTCGTGTTCTGCCTCGCGTGCGTTCGTTATACTCCTGTGCCGCGGAGCGTTGCGGATATCTAAAGTTGTTGTAAAAATAGAACAGGCTGAGTATTATGAATTCGTGCGGCAAACAAATCGCAGTTACTCTTCGAATGCTTTTCTTTTTCCCCTGATTACGTTCATTCCATTTCATTTACGCCGCGTTCGCAACTCTATCGCTATATCACGATTGATTTTAGTGTACGTTTTCGGCACCTAAACGATCAAGCTTTCCCTTCGTTCGATTCGAGCGCAAAGGCATACGGTTTCGTCATTTGATTAGCATTAGCTCGCAACAGGTATAATGTGTCGTCCTGTCGGCGTGTCCGCGCCGTGTGACGGGCCGGCTTTGTTGCGCCAGCGATTACCACGAGTGGAATTGCGAAATGTACTACATGTCGTCTATGCGCGCTGTTCATTAGTAATGAATCTGGTTTGCCCTGTAAAACTGATTTAATTAGCGGGATATGGTCGAATCAGTGGTTTTCCCTGTCGCGGCACGTTACACGCGACGAGTGAAGTTTCCGACAAATGTAAACGAGCGGCCAACAATTTTGTAACGCGCTTCGATGTTTCACTTTCACGTTTTCAAAGCAAATCCTAACAATTTGTAAGTAAAACGCAACACGTCTCGGGGATAAGTCAACGTACAGCGACGCGATTTGCTGGCTTTCTATCGAAAACAAAAAATTTATGTGGACAGTATAAATCTTCTTTTTTGAGCAAAAATACGTCTTATTGTAAAATACGCAGGCATTGCATGTTGCTCAATTCTCTAGTGGCAGGTCGTATATGTCTGCGACCTGTTGCATTATAGTCATGGTATTCTTTTTTTATTATAGAAGTGTAACAAGAACATAGAGGTTACGCTGAATTTTCTCCAAAAAGTTTTCTATTTTTCGCATTTAAATACAGGTCTCATCAAAAATTCCCTAAGTTGTTATAATAAAAATTCAATAATGAAAAAGCTTTCTTCGACATTAATTATTAATTTAATAAAGTGAATGTTCCAACAATATTTTTATACCGAGCAATTCATTAACATTTATACATTTTTCGTCGTGCATGGCTTGCTATATTGCGAGCGCATCTCCAGATGAAATGCCTGGCGATTTGTGTGTGATGCACTGCGGTTGAGTGCATTGCGAGAACCGCGAACTTTCCGCAAACACGGGTATATCGCTACACAGCCATACATTTCCAAGCAGGAGGGGGGGGGGGCAAAACTAATTTTGAATAATTATTCATTATTTTAATTCAAGCCGCCGACTGATTTTAATTATGGGGCTGACAAGAAACTGACGAACTTCTAATTACTTCGAAAGCAGGTAATCCGATCTGCGGGGGGTGCGAAAAGTATAAGAGAGAACAGAGTGGTCGCTGTCATGACCGACTCTGGAAAGATATTTCTTGGGCAGCGTGAAGAGAGAAAAAAAAAGAAAGAGAACAAACCGTGGAACGGTTGCAGTTGCACGTGGCGTTTCAACCTCCCGAAGCAAAATTATGCGGTATAGGCGGCGCGCAAAGGTCAAAGAATTAAACTTGGCGGAATTCCATTTCTTCCTTGCTGAACTTCGCCAGATTTGTACGATTGTATCTCTTAATATCCTGCATTAAAACTTTTAACCTCACATCTTTATTGCTTTTGTCGTCATAAATTGTCGTCTTACAATAATATACCTCTTCGATAATATTTCTAACTTTTTATTTTTTTTAGTAATTTGCAAGCATCGATTTATCATTTAACATTTTTGTTACATCAAGGGGACACATAATAAACGAACATTTATATTTATAACCGAGAATTACAGATTTGATAACAGACTGTTTATTAGATTTTTATCATACGCTACTTATTTTTTCATTAAGAAAAAAGATTGTAAGGTTATTTAGAGGAAAGCAGATTAAGGAAACTCGTTAATTGCGAATTACGTGTTGAACGATTCGATTTGGACGAGTCTGAGGATATCCAGGCGCGGATAGGCCCTCGATCCGTAGTTGGAATCTCGAAATAACAGTAAGAACGATGTAGGAACGTCGTAACATTGCGAACGGAGGGTATCCGAGGAAGCGGCTGAGATCGGGGCGGAGAGTCAAGAACTTTCGAGCAAGAAAACGTATAAAGAAGTTTCAAAGAGGAAAACTCGAAAGGATCGCATCGATGGTTCGCGGGACGTTCTAATAGAAGTAGGCGAAAACGCGCGCGCGAGAGAAACTCGGGCCAGAAATCGAGTAAAAAAGATCAACGGAGAAAAGTGAAACAGAAAAATAGCATGGACAAGCACCAATGATAGTCAGAGGGGCTCCGAAATGTCGATTCTACTAGAGAGATTCGATGATACATTGTGACGTTTGCAGTTTTTGTACTTACGTATCTTGGTGAATTTCTGTAGACGCCGTGCGATGCCAAAATATCGGATAATTAATTTCAGCGTGATTCAAGAATTATCGCAAAAAGATGTTACACGGAAAAAAAGGATTTATTTGCTACCCATAGCAAATCTATTCCTTAAAATGGGATAACTAACATTTTTTGCTGCGAGAGCTAATTAATTTAGCAATAGTAGCAAAACTTCTTGCTATTGCAGCAAAAAATGTTAGTTTGTCCCTATAGTAGCAAATCCTTTTTTTTCCGTGTACTAATACCAAAATTATAACATTCGTGCACTTTTGCATCGCATAGTAGTGAGTAACGCAGAGCTTGTATAGAACAAACTGAGATTCCAAAAATTGAGGAATCACGATAATCCTGTGAACGGTTTGCTTCACTTTCGTGTTTCATGCAATCGCTGTTGTTGTGGCAATAACCATTTGCGCGCGTAACACGTGAAGCTAACTTATCCGGCATTAAAACGGAGTTAATACGGACACTGCATATGACTGCCTCTTGAAGCAAACTCGCAACAATCGTTAGGAACAACAGGCTGAAGTATTTATAACGACCTCAGGATTTGCAGCGCCTGCAATGCTTTTCAAACAACTTGTGCTAAGCAACTCGACGTCAAATAACGGACTGCGAATCGATATGAAGAAACACGCTGCGCACGCTGGAAGAGTTGCGAAAGTACGACGAGTCATAACGTCGTTTGCATGCCAACTGAATCTCTTCTTTTATAACGCGCGTGATATTGAACTAGAGATGCTTTCGCCCATATAAAGAATATTTCATCAGAAACTTGTGCAGATTAGAGATTTAAATATTACGTGAAGCGTAAAATAAAATATTTCTTTCTGCTTGTAATAGTATTATTTAAGTAATTTTATAAAAGCGCGAAAGGTAAAATTATCCAGGACATTAAACGATATGAAATGCAGAAGTGGAAGACAAAGTAGCGTAAAGGCAAAAAAACGAGAGTTTTACACCGAACCGTCTTCACAAAGTCTCGATCTGTGCGTTGCAGGAGGAATTGCAGGATCTCAACTTTTACTTGAAACGAGCCAACGCAACTTTGAAGTTATGCAGTCGATTATGAAATTCTCGTGATGCATCTATTCGGGTATAACACTCGCGGAGAAACGTGTTTCCAACTTCTTCCACATTCCATGAAATTATTTAACCGAATCAAAGAATTTAACTTCTCGCCTTTCACAATATAAGGAAATAATTTGCATCATGCATAAATTGGAACGAAATTTATTAACAGTTAAGTCTTAACGCACGATCAAAAAAGAATATATGTCTCCTATAAATATTTATAGTTCTCTAACAATGTGGTTGTTCTTTTATCATGTTTGATATCTAGGTCCGAATGAAAGCTGAGCGGGGTCAGAGTTTAAAGCAAGCGAGCTTAAATATATAACTTACCTAACCTAACTAATATATAACTCCGGTCTAATTCAAATTCAATTTCTAACTTGGTTTAGAGCCAATATCCCGATGGACCCTGAGCATAAGGATCGATATCTCGCAAGATGATACATTTAATGTTTCTTTTTGTGGAAACAATATTCAATTATCGGAAAACTTTAAATATAATCTGTACAATAGGTTAAATTAATTATAATTGTGGTATAGATATAAATAAATATAATAATATCCGAAATTAGTGACGCATTATGGAGGATGCGATTACTCGAGATAATTCCGCGAAAAGCGGATTTTGTGAAGACATTGATGAGAAACCGTATACCGTCGTTTTACTTGGCGAATACCGGTATACCGGGGAGCTTCTGGCGAAGGAATACAACAGAGCAAACCGTCTTACATTCTTCTCGAGGCTTGTATATCGAGGGCAAACGCGCGGTCTCCGTTCGTTGGAGCGTATCCGTTGAAATTCCCCGATGTGCGCCTTCTCCCTTCCTACTACTAGAAAAACCGGACGCTTGTCGATTTATCGCCGACATATACCTCCCTAAACGAAGACGTTTGGGGAAACGTTCGCGGTTCGTTGCGTACAAAACATCCGAGCGATGAGCACACAATACAACGCGCGCAACAAGAAATCAATGCTCAAGTAGCGGCCGTACTTACGTATGTTATGATAACAAATTTACAAAATAACCAGAAATATGATCCAGGATATTTACGAACGATCGACTAATCCTCGAAAATTACGCAAGTTTGTCTTCGATGTTCCTATATACAAAAGATTAATTGATCTTTTTTTCATTTTTTCGATATTGGTTTGTTCAATTCTTAGCTATTTCATAATTTAAAATAGTAACAATTTGCGCGATTTGTAACCAAGCTTTTTTCTTTCTATATTAGGTTTTCTGTAATAATTTTCTGTAATAATTCTGTAATAGAATAAAAGCAGAATATTGTCAGCAATGCGTGATGGTGACAAATATATAGAGCAACCGTGTACTTATAAATATCGTAAAACAATCAATCAAATTCATCTGAAGCAAAGGCGAAGGGCGAAAAATTAAGTGTCTAACCGTGAGATCGATGCGTTACTCCCGACATTTATAAATAGTCTTAGGTACACAACGTTTATAGCGCCCTTAAAAGCTCTCGGAATACATCTATTGACTTGCCAAACGAAAGGACTTCTGGAGGATCCTTCATTCTGTTTATCCTGTTACGAGCATTTCGTGGAACAAACGTTAAAACACTCTCTCTTTCGTCAGTATATATTTTACAGTATATTTTACAGTATATATTTTTGTATTGTGAGATTACTGCACAAGTAAATAAATTAAATAAATTTCAAACAAATCTCTATCGTAGGAATTTTATTATTAATTTCACAGATGACGTATACGACAATATCTTATTAGTAAGCATAAATTTGTAAGTTAACGAAAAGCCGATCTATTTTCTGAAAGTTTCTTATATTTTCGAGATAGATTTACGTTGAATTTATTTTGTGTCGGCAAATCGCCACACATCGTAGACATTCTCAAAAGTGTTATTACGGGCGAGTTCCAGATGCTACCCCTCGCGGATCGATAAAGCAATACATGTCTAGTCGCTGCAACAATAGCGGACTTCTGCACGTCAGTTTAAGATTTAGACCCATACGCCCGGATAAACATCGCTATACACGTTCGACAGACGCCGGTGGTAAAAAAACGAAGGAGAGACCGGTAACGACTACATTTTCCCGTTCTATTTGTCGGCAAGGCGCGACACTGTCGATTCGGGAGTTTAGGGGATGCCGCTACGTTTCCTCCAAACATATTTTTCCTCGGGGAAAAGAACCATCGACATCCGGCTTTAATCGTTTGTAAGAAATGGAGATGCGCGCGAAGAACGAGGAAAAATGATTGAAACAAGGAAGTCCGTAATATCTAGAGTGTTGTTGGGTGGCTCTCAAGGAGATCGGGAGCTCGAATAGGGAGACAACATACTCGAAATATTATTTTATTTTCCAGAAAAATGTCAGCCAGCCTGAGATATTCTATTTACAAGAAATTATAAATTGAATTTTATATCTACAATAAATTTTGATGTTATATTTCGTAGTATTCCATAAAATATCGCGTTTAAATCGGTTGTGAGATAAAGATTTCAATTATTAATACACCATTAGCAGTTCGGTGCTATTTTTCCAGCGAATAAAATGCGATCCATCAGAGGATTAACCTAGCTGTCCAACCGGGAGAGGAATCTCAGGAACGGGGAAAAAAAAGAAGAAAGCGACTGAAACAGTACTGTAAATCTATGTCAGCCACTGGGAAGGAAACGCGAAGCACGACAAGATTGCACGTTAAAACAATACAAATTATCATGCACTTCTGCTGGCTGCATAAATCCAGAAGACCTCCGGCGGTTTTAAAAGGGATGCATCACTTGCAGGAACTGCGCGGCGACGCGACGGTGGCGAAGGAGCATCACACGTGAAAAACACATCGCGACGCATATTTCTAAATAGAATCAGACTGATTTCAGGTGCGAGACGACGAAGCTCTCGCGGGTATTAAGGCCGCTTTCCCGTAGCGAGTTTACTCGTGTTGTTGCAGCCGTATATATCTGCAGCCGCTTTTCCAGGTGGATTACCAAAGTCTTATGCTCTTATCTCGACGAACGCGGGAGCGCAGGAGACGCGAAAGAGATTTTCACGCTGATCGAAAGTACAAGCGACTTCCATCCGGAGTCGCCCTCGTTACTTCTCCGTTCCGAGAATGCCAGCTCGCGCAAGATGGCTAGCCAATAGTCACGGGAGTCTGGAGATAGATAAGTAGCAGTGGACGAAGCGGGAGAGAGGGTGGGGACGGACGAGGGCGAGTCCAGCTCGAAATTTAACGGTTGCGAGCGACAGTTATCTGGCGAGGCAGCTCGAGTTCGGATTTTCTACGAATACTTTGGAGATATTCTACTTTCTTTGGCGCAGCTCGTTGATAGAACAAAAGTTAGGAGATTAATGAGAAGCTCTGACTCCGAAACAAGACGTTTCGTAAGAAAATTTACGGATGGATACGGACGTAGCTCCGATGCGTCTATATTTCGTCTTATCCGTTGAATGTGTTTTCGATCAATAGTATTCAATATACTGAAAAGTATATTAAAATATATTGTTGATATCTGTTTATTCGGCACAACAACTAAATTAAACCAATGATATATACCTACATATAATTAAAATTATTATTAATTCACGCACTCGGATGACGTTGCTTTATGTTATTCAAAAATCTTCGAAGGCAATATCCTTTCTTCATACATGTATGTATATCGTGTATACAATATATATGAGTAATAGAAATAAAATTCAAGCAATAACATTATTAAAAAATTAAGAAAATTTAAGGAACATTAATTCGGTTTTAACATGAATTTTTTTTATTAAGCGGTCTGATAGATCATGGCATACTTTCTTTGTAAACTTTTTGAATTTTTGCAATATCTTCAAAATTGAAGAAATTATAGTACACGAAAGTGTGCTGTGACGTCATACTTTATATAAGAAATGACGTCATACCTTTTGAAGTTGCCGTCATCAAAGAAACTTTAGCAAGCTATAACTTTCTCAAATTTAGTTTTTTTTTTTTTAATTCAAAAAGTACTAAAAATCGGCTTAGATTCTCTACATTAATTATGGATACCGCTTAATAAAAAAAAAAAAATGTTAAAACCGAATTGACCGATGTGTATATTTTTTCTATAAATATGCATTGAGCGAAATATATACGCGAATTCAGAAGGAGCTCAGCCGTGGGATTAATCTGCAGCGTTGATTCAAAACGACAATATCATCAGGTTGCGCGGTATCAAAGTTTGTGCCCGTGCGAAGTTGAACACCGACGTGCGCGGTTGGATTCTGAATCGTGGCGCTGTATCTACGGGCCATTCTGAAGGCGTATTTAGGAGATAAAACAAGCCAATTTCGGGGTAATGATACGGAAGACCATGGTCGTTGGATAATTTGTATTGTTCTTCGGGACAGCTCGTTTATTATAGACGACTACAGCGGACGTTGCACTTGCTTTTACGTAGCTGCGATCCTAGCGTAAACACTGTGGTACAGCGTACGTCGGAAATTTTATGGCAGCGTGCTCGTCTACTGCGGCACAATTGCGTTCTTTCACAATCTAATAATAATTGGAAAAAAAATGAAAAAAAACCATACATCTCCACTTTCTTTATTAGATTAATAAATTTTGATATATGGCAGCAATTGATAAAATAGATGTATCGCTCATGGAAAGTTTATTTCTTTGCTTAGCTTTAAATCTCAGTTCATACAATACAAAATCTATGTTACAAGTTAATGCTTTTTGACAGAAAATAATACCTATATAATATATCAAGAAAGAATCACTGAAGAAATTTTCGAAGTTTTTAAAACATTAAAAAGATATTACAATTATTTCTATTTCTAAATTACACACTAAGATAAATAACCTTTTTTGAAAAAAATTCTTTTAAAATTCTTTTTCTTGAGAGTTTTTCACTAAAGAACTTATAATAATTTGTATGATATTTATACGGAAAGAACATTTTTGCTCAAGTATCTAAAAATTTAGTTAGATACAGATCTTAAAATAATTTTCTTAGATCATCAAAATAATTATGTAGAACGATCAAGCTGGTTGCTAGAATGTCAAAACTTGTTGCAGCATTATCATCATGTATACTTGAGCGTTTTACATAATTATGTTGATGGCCTAATAAAATTATTTTAATACCTGTATCTAGCTAAATTTTTAGATATTTCAGGAAAACTGTTCTTTCCGTGTGTATAAGTATGGAACAAATATATGTGAATCAAGGACAGCAAAAGAGTGCTTAATGATAATATATATTCTAACTGTTTCAAGTATCTGTAATGATCGCATGCTTTCACGTCGCATCTTTTATATTAAAAATGGGCAAGATTTTTTGCTCGTTTACCATCGGATATTCTAAAAAAAATTCTTGCGCTGAACTCTCTTTCTATAGAAATATAATGCCACAGGCCAAGCTGCGAGTTGCATCGTCGACTTTATTCCGACCGTCGACGTTCAAAGAAAGCCTCGAAGAAGAATTTCCGTATACATGGATGTGTTTTGCTTTTTTCATCCGATGCGCATTTTTATATCTCTATCCTTTGCATGCGGGACTCTGTATCTTCTGAAGAAAATGGTACAGCACAAGCTCTCTCTCTTTCTCACTCATGAAATATTTTCTTAACCCTCCATTGCCCTCGTTCATTAAACGAACGTCCCTCGTGTTTGCGTGTTTGTCACTGTCACTGTATTATAGTGTGATATTGCCACATAATTTTCTAATTATTTCTAACATCTGTTAAACTCTAACCGACCATTAACTTTTCAGAATAGTCAATAGAAGTTGGCAAGAGAGGTTAACAGACATTGGAAATAGTAGCCCCCAAACACAGTCTTGTAAGAACAAGAGGATAAAACATCGATCGGTATACATCAATCTAAAACGGTAAAACTTTCATTTGGCAACAGCACGAGTCGCGTCGATTCTAAGTATTTACTCTTGACATAAGCGTTGCGCATTGATATATCACACGTTAGCACTTTCAAAGTCTAATCTATTGTAAAATTGTATTAGCAAAATTTTGGAAAATAATCATATACAATTATAATCTAAAAGGTTGTAAATAAAAAGTCAAAAAGTTTCAGAGTCAACTTTTACGCCATCATCTATGCAATTAAAGAAATAAGATGTGAAGTTAGCGCTCGCCTAACACGAGGACAATGAAGGGTTAAGGGGATCCTAGTGGCAGTAATTACCGACATTTAGTTAAAACATAACCACTTTTAATTGGCTTTACGGAATTGCACAAATTTGGTCTAGAAAATTAAAATACGCACAAAAATGTAGAGGGCTAGATCGGTTTTAACTTCCAAAACGAAAAAACAATTAGAAATTTGGGCACATAGAGCTGTCACTATAACGACAATATTTGGTTATACAAAAATACTGCAGTTTATATATACAAAATGAGAATCTAGCCCTCTAGGGAAAACATTGAAGAACAATATCGTGCAATTACAACTACGATAGATGCCTAGAAAAAAAGTGTTAACGTTTTAACTTTTATACATGCAAATATATATGCGGAATGACAAGAAGAGCAGTATGGCGTCTAGCGAGAGATGCCGCAGCAATCAAAAAAGGACAGATGCCTCTCGTTAGGCAAGGGCAGATATAGACCGGTAATATAGAAAATTATAGAAAACGAATTAGAACGGAATTAAAAATGTTCGACATTATCGACATCGAGGAAGTTCGGCCTTCACTATAGAATCTCCTAAATTCATTTTGGTATTGCACATGCATTTTAAGATTTTTGTCACAGTTGCAACCATACATATTGCTCCGTATTGTATTAAGGCATATTGTGTATATAAACTCTATCGCTTTCGGAACGCGTGGGGTTGATATTTTTCAGTATAAAATAAAAAAAAGGTCCGTTTGTGGGTGTGATGTGTGTGGGTGTGGGTGAAATCACAGGACATGTAGTTCAACAGAAAAAAAAACAAGTTGCTCGCAATAGTCGAAAAGTTTTTTGACACATTCATCAATATCGCGAAACAATGACCATCATCTAGAAATAATTTGGTAACAATACCGTGAAATTAAACAAAACTGGAGATGTACTACAACATGTTACGGTGTCCACGTCAAATTACATTGGTTCTCTTCGATCCTTACACCCTTTGTTTCGTCCCCTGACACGATGACGTCTGAACAAAAACACACATTTAACGAAAAGTTCCTCTCCCTTTCCGTTCTTTCATCCCGGCACCGAGCCATGCGCTGAAAATTCCCCCCAAAACGAGAACGGACGAACGTTACGTTCAACGATCATTGTAATGGAAGAATTAGAGTGTCGACTCTTCGTTATTCCGAAACTTTTTATCCGACCGGCCGAAATACGTTCGATTTAAATTTTTTTTCTCCTTCCCCCCCTTTCCCCCGTCGTATTGTCGCCGTTGGGGAGACGAGCTGCCGAGGAAACGGGGGACTTGTTGTGCGGCGCAGGGACACGTAGGGGATGCGGACGAGAGAGAGCGAGAGAATATTTCGATACCAGCCCGACCGTAAAAATAGAAATAAAACCGAGAGAAATTGCGTGCGCGCGTGTCCGTGAGTAGAGGCAGGTGGTATTGGCCGAAATTCGACAATACGCGAAGCAGGCTCCGGTGATCATGCAGTTGGTAATTAAATCAAACGTACAATGCGCCGTATGTTCGAGCTATAATCCATTACAATACGCGGGATCGATTTATTGGTCGTCATGCCGCATATTACAGATTCGTCGATCGATCGAGAGTGTCGTTAAAAAAATATCGAGACGAGAACCACGACCTCAACCGACGCGACGGTGACGTCGCACTTGTTGGTTAGCAATCAACACTCTTCCTTCCATTTTTATTATGGAAGCGTTCCTTCCATAATAAATGAGATTTATAATCACGTTTTAACAACAATATATATAGGAACTATAGTTGAGTTTAAAAATATACAGTGGGTGTAAAAGTATGTACACTATATAGGAGTTTTTACAGAAAATAGTTTATTTCTATGTAATAACAAACAATAAAAAAGTAACTATTTTTTCAAATTATAAAGTCTCTTTTAAAGAAAGAAATAATTTTTTTAAAGTCTCTCTTAAAGAAAAATGGACTTTATAATATTATTTCTTTTTTTAAGAGAGACTTTTGTACAGAAATAATATAGAGAAATAATATATGAGAAAATTATTATTTTTGTTTATTGTTTATTATTACACAGAAATAAACATATATTTTCTGTGAAAATTCCTAGTGTACGAATACTTTTGCACCCACTGTATGTAAAAATATACGCTTGCTTTTATCTCATTTATATCTGTGTTTTTTAAACTTGAGTTGACAATGTACATAGAAATCATTTGAAGTATGTGTAATATTGTCGACTCTTTCTACTATAGTTGTTAGCAAATTATGCGATTGCCAATACTTCCTGAATTTGGAAAATAATCATGAGAGAGACAAATTTCATCTGTCATATACGTTTTGCATTTAATTGAGAGACAAAGTTCAATAGACTTACAGATAATAGGCAAATTTCGATGCATACGTTACCCAGCAGCTGCTACATCGTGATCCTAAAGCAATTAGTTCAATAACATGGTACACCATGACTATCCTCGCCACTGGCAAATCGAATTTCTCGACAAGCTAACGCTGTCGATAACGTTATATTGTATCGCGTGTATTCTAACTGTATAAAGTAACAAAGATAGTCGCAGTTTAGATCGAAATAACCTATATAATTAACCTATGTAATTTCCGCTTATTATCTCAATTATGCTATATATACCGATCTAATTAAATTAAGCGTCTTTATTGCTTATTATTTTAAGTAGTATTTCTAAAAACATCTTTTTGTTGAATAATGTGTTCAAATTACTTTTATTTTCTCCTTCCATTTTAAAGTAATAAAGATAGTCGCGGTTTAGATCGAAATAAACCTATGTAATTTCCGCTTATTGCTATATATACCGATCTAATTAAATTAACCGTGTTTATTGCATATTATTTTAAGTAGGAAATTTCTAAAAACATCTTTTTGTTGAATAATGTGTTCAAATTACTTTTATTTTCTCCTTCCATTTTGAGGGATAACACGAGGCGTTGTAACAAATGATTCTGATCCTTTGGCTACATATACTGGATATTGGCTTTCTACGTTACGCGGATCATACGTGACGGATCCACGATTACGGTATCTCTCTTTTCAACCTACTTTTCAACCATACCGTAGAAAATTTGCCCACCCAACAGCGAATCCGTGCACGCTTCATCGCGCACTTGGCAACACCCGTATTTTATTTTCTCTCGCCCTTGTGCTCCTTGTTTCGTGGCCAGTATCATGTGATATTGACCTCTTTCAGACACGGTATTGTCGGTATTATTTAAGTTTTACACCTAGCATCTCCGAGGCAAGCGGGTCGAAAGTGACGCGGCAATTTGTTTTCCCTATTATTTATAGATGTACGCCTCTGCACGGGGCTTGTGCCCGAGGATCAGAAGTATTAATCACGTAGAAAAGAAACACACAATTCGGGATGAGAAATGCTTTCTTCGATTTTTCCTTCTTTATCAACTCCTAGTTACGTGAAATGGAGAATTCCAACAGCATTAATACCTCTTGTAATGTTTTAAGATATTACTTGCACGCTTTATAATTGATTCGACAGTTCGTAATGAAATTATGGTCAGGAAAATAAAAGATTCCGGCAATTACTATTCCCTTCGCGACGCTACGTGCCAGCGCGTAACGTACGGGCATTTCCTTTGCATTTACGATATATTTTCCCAGCGACTTCGGAGGTTTCGATTTTCTACTCCCGCAGTAGTATACATGTTAGAAAGTTTTATCGCCTTTCAATACACGTAGCCTCTCATCGACATACTCAAAGGAAGTGATTTTAGACTTGTCCCTTTCCCGATACTATCTTACAAGTTCTCTTTCCGAACGTATTTCTTCTGGCAATAAGTTCACGATCATGCGATAGTGGAAATTGATTGTCTGATTGTTTTTCGCGAAATCTATTTGCCTTACGAAACTGTTCGCTTATCATATTTGTGATATGTATGTTATATTGTATCGGATTAAAATAATTATGATCACAATGCAATTAATACGCACCTCCAAATTCCAAATATATGCAACTCTAGAAAAATAATATTCTATCGTTAAAACCGCAATGTTAAATATTATTATGAACATTATTATGAAATAAATGAGACAAACAAACAAAAATTTAACAAAAAACTTGCCAAAATTATTTCTAAATTATTTTTATCTTAGCAATTAATTTTAACGAGCGGTTCTAAGCTTGTGAATTATCAGAATATATTAATACATATCATGTTTTTGGCACATACGATGTCATGTGTATGGAGAAGAAGCAGGGGAGGAAGGATAAAAGTTAAGCTCTCATACATAAATTCAATGATAGAGAGTCTCGGGGATGAAATTCTTTGTGTCAAAGGCGGCTTCCAAGTTCGCTGTTTGTTTGTTAGCCGTGAAAGCTCCCTTTCTCTTTCCCTCTTTTTTCCGCTGACCGTTCTGGTGAAAGAAAACATGAAGTACGATGCTCTTATATATCGGGAGATCGACCTAACCCTATCTTGTAATGTCAATATCAATTTACCGTGGATCCGTGAGCTTCCATAGTATGGATCGATCCCCCCGGCGTTTATATCGATTCTTGTAAAATAAGTCGAAGTTGAACGACAGTGCGCGCGCGAGCTCGCGCGAGAATCCAACGTTAGCCGTCTATCCGGGCAAACATTATTACGTTTCCGCGCAGAAATCCGACCATCGCGCGGCGGTTTATCGTCTCGTTATTACTAGATACGTTCCAACCCCTTCATCCACGGCGATCCACGACTTAAAGCCAATATCGAGTTATTAGGTATTCACGTGGCACATATGGAATATGGCCACATGGAATATCGAGAGCCCTCACAGGAGCTTCAGGGTTATGGGGTATCAATTACGGTGTTCATGAGTTTTATGAGTGAGGATTTAACCGTAACAGACCAAGTACCCGATATTGATCGAAAGTGATACGAAGATAATGGCCGATAAGAAAGATCACCACTTTCAACAGACTTGAGGGGGATTAATGAGAAATCGATGGCGATTGTCTAGTGCTATCTTCTCAAATAAACCGAGTGCGTTCAAATATCGTTTGTCTTTGATTTCATCATATGTAACAATTTAATTGCACGTGCGAGCTAAATATATTTTTCTTATTAGCATTGCCCTTTAGCTTTATTTAAACTAAAAAAGTTAAAAGATTTAAAAGAGATTTTATATGGAACAAGTATACGGCGCGTTTTTCAAGAAAATCGCACGTAATATAAGATAAATAAAATATTTAATGAAAAAGAAAATTACCTTTAATTTGAAGAGCGTATATTTCACCTAGTATTTGTTTCATAAATCTGAAAGTTAGAAATAATTTATCGCGCGCCGTATCTGTTTCATACATTGTATAACATCGGAATCTGTAAACAGATATCTGTAATATTCATGAGCATCGTGAATGTGTGGCGAGTTTCATATGTGAAGCCGCAATTACGTTTAGAATTTAATGGATTTTCCCATAACGTATATTCGCCTACAAAGGTTCATAGCCGGGGCGTGCAGTTAGTGGTATAAGTGACGCATCGTTTCTCCCAGTCTTTGCCGGAACAATGGAGCGTGTATACCTAAATCTAAGAACCGAGAGAACAAAGGGACACTTATGGCGTCAAGCTCTCGTGCGAAAGACAGTCGAGTAGCTTTGATAATAATGAGACATTAGCGGTTATAGGTATCTAAGTTCTTTTTTATGTTTCGGTAGGCGACATATTTTAATTTCACCTACGAAAAGTTTATTCGTTCTTTTATTTTTATCGTGAGCTTGATTATAAGCTTGATCTCGCAAAGAATGTGATTTCAATGAACAAGTCATGTAAAAAAAACGAGTAAGAAAGAAATAGTATATTGTACAACTAGTGGGAAAAGTGGTCGATTCTGAATGAGTGTGAAGTTGGGCACTCATTTGGGCTCGACCACTCTTCCCACGAGTTGTTCATAGTTATTTGTGTAACAAGTGAGGTAAGATGAAAATTAAGGCGAGTGCGGTAACCGCACCCGGGAATTTTCATCTTTACACACGGCTTACACTCCCTATTTTATGTTGCAAGTGCCTGGAAAGTGGTCTATCACACACGCGTAGCGTGCGTAATGGGGCACTTTCCATGCACGTGCTGCATAATACTATTTTTCCTAACAAGAGCGTGAAACAGGCCGCTTTTCGCGCTTGTTTTACAATTTCATTTCTCCACTAGTTGAGAAATGGCTCCATTTTTCAACTAGTGGAGAAATGGATCGTTTTGCTCACTTCAAACAAGTGCGAAAAGCGGCCTATTTCACGCTCGCGTTAGGAAAAAATTATTCTTTGATTCAAATAAAAGAACATTTCTTATAATCAACCGTTACATCTTAACGTATTCTGACATATATTGCATATAGCGTATATTCTAAATTTTATAGTCGAAAATACGATAATGCTGATGTCGGAATAATTATCGATCAGAGTTGGCCAACAGTATCGTATAAAGTTCGTGCGTTTAGACCCGTAATTGCGCCTATAAATTGCACTTAAAAGTTCAGTTGTCACTCATTGATCCGACGTGCAACAGCAGAATTACAAACTACATTGATCTATAAACTATGAATATATTCAAATTATGGTTTAATTACAACGCGCGCGGTAGGTACGACACTCCCGAAGTTAATTGCGCACGATACGTACTTCATTACATCGCGGCATCGATAAAAGAATTAAAAAATGCAAAAAAATTGTGCGATTGTGCGCAGTTATTATTCGTGATATCTCGCAAATTAGCACAACTGCGCGCGTACTAATTAACGCGCCGGAATATCAAATTAAGGATCAATTCTCGTCTCACGCTTGTAACGATTGAAAAATTAAACAACTGAAAAATTCAAAAGTGGCGTTTATTTTCTGAAACCGTGTTACATAATGCGAATAAACTCGAGAGCCGATAGTTAATTAAAACACCCCGAGAATACATAACCGCAAATTTAGTACTGTTTAAACGCAATGCATTTTGGATGCAAATCCCGTAAAATACATGCATTATTAATAAACGGTCAATATATCACGGTCAATATTCTCGTTACTTGAATCATTTGAACAGACAGTCCGCTCGCGTATTACTCCGCGCGTTTTTTTTCCGAAAATAATACGTACAAATTGGATTTAAATCGGCGAAAAATTTGCAGAACGACGCAAGTATTGAATTCCGGAGATTAAAGAAATTATCACCGTAAATACTGCTGTAAAACAGTAATTTATAATATCCCATTTGTTTCGATTTCTACTTCGAGTGAGCAAATCGCGCGATGTACCTGAGACAAATAATCATCTCCAGGTCCAATGAGCTGTTTATCGTGAGCGTTAATACGTAGGGAACGATCGCATTCGACGTCTCCGTAGCACTTGCCTCGATCGACGGTGTTTCGAAGAACAATAACACAAGGAGGGGTTCGCACTGCTGCCTGCCGACTCGAGTCCCGTGGCATAAACAACCCGCATAAACACAGCGGTATCTTGTAGTATGTCGCATCACATACGTATACTACGAGATAAATTTATGACAAATACACATGTACGAATATTTTATTTTTTGTTTATTTCCTCCGGGTTTTACATTAATTATTAATAAACGGTCGATAGCTTTCTGTTATCTTATGAATATTGTATCTGATGATTCATACGGTCCACTTGCTTTCTTAATCTACGGAAACATGTGAATAGAACACCTGTTCGAGTCGCGTGAAAAATTTATAAAAGCGCGACATGGAGATACACTCCAAACGTCGCAATGTATACTGCGATAAAATAATAATCTAGAATTTTTATTCGCTTCGATACTTGTTGAATAAATCGCGTGAGACACAATAAGTCTGAATATACATTAATTTTCGAGAAATAACCGTCGCTTCGATATACGTTTACGAGTCGTTGGCTACGCGAGTTAATGAATCGCGCGGGCTAATATAGGTAACTGTAACTGACCCCTCGTTAAACTGTATTTGTTTATAACTTTATTATTAAAGCAAACAAAAAATCGAATTGTATGTAAATGTGCAAACGATAATTTATCGATTAAGATTATTTCGATCCAATTTTCTTTTTCTCGTAGTTTAGGACTAATGTGAAATTGTCCCCCCGCCTCCCAAATTATTTTGTTAATATTGTTTGAAGTAAAAGTGTGCAAACAGAAATTCAAAATGTGCATACATGTGTGCAATCGATGTGTGTAAACGATGAGCAATCGAATAAACTATAAAAAATTATTTTTTTTATGTTGGGGTTATATAACTTCACACGGATGCGAATGATAACACGTTGGTTTTGGGCACGCAGCAACGTATAAACAACGACATCAAGAACGCCCAGCGCCGAATACCAGCTTCCGCAAAAAATGTAACGCAACTGTAGAACAAGCATTCCGATGCATTTCATACTGATTTTATACGAATATACATATGTTGTATGCCTCATTAGTTCGAGAGCTCGTAAGCTCTCTGAGATAACAATTAATTCTGTTTGATTCAAAATTCAGAGAGAATTTAAAAAAGGATTAAATAATTCGCACGTAGTTGTTAAAATTACGCTATAATTAATTTGTTAAAATTAGTTTATCGTTATAATATACATTGTATTTTGTGTATGAAAAATTAATTGAGAAGTAAAAATCAATATTGTCTAAATTGTCAATTAAAAATTAGTAACAGATATAAATCATTTTATACGACACCAAGTAAGAATTCGTAAAGATAAGGATCGAGATCACAATTGTAAATCAAAAAGTGGATTTTTTTTCCTTCCCTTTGAATTTAACGCGAACGCAATTCATATAATTCAAACGGTTGCCAGATATATTCAGTTCGTATTGAATTGATTTCAGCGCCGTACCGTCTACTTTCCCATGTACTTTACAGGCGATTAACTCGGTTAATTACAGGTAATTATCCCTTAAAATCGTACCTCCGTCGCTCGCATAAATTTCTCCTTTAATCCAGCGTGGATTATAATGACTTGGTCTATCGTCGTCGGACCAGTCTCTCAAAAATTTTACCCGCTTAAACGTCCTGTCGACGGTTCGTGTAACCCGAATAAGATTTTTTCTTCGATTTAGCATACCTGCCGCGTATCAAATTGACTCAACGCTGCAACTAATTTTCTCCGTACTGCAGTGAAGTCCCTCTCAAAGCATTACACGTACGTTAAATAAAGCACAACGAATGTCACTATCTCTTCGAAAAATATTTTCCGTTACTTATTTATAATAGATGAATATGTTACGCGCTTTACAGCTAACGGCTTACAAGTTCAATTTAATTTATTAATCGCGACATGACCAAGCTTGAAATTAACGCTGTTTTTAGACGAAAAAACATTTTTAAAAAACTAAGCGCAAAATGGTGAGTAATCCGCTTTTTTTTGCAATAGTTTTATCGTAGTGGGATTAATTGTATCTGGGTGGATTGCGAACATGTTAAATATTGTTTAATCGACTATAATGTACAATAAAATATTAATTTTAATGTTTTAATAGGATTAATCATGAATATTAATTGTATTACTATTCATTATATACAGGTTTGCCATTATATACAGGATATGCCTTGTGCATTTTAAATGCCCCAGCCAAATATCTCGAAAAATATGGAAAAACATTTCGGACAACTCAAGGTAAAGTCATCGAAAAGTGAATACTTTACGAGATATTTCGTATTTTATATTAAAAATATTATGACAAAATTTAAAATATCTCAGAAAATTCTTAATAAAAGAGAGCTTTATTATAGTGTTTTGAAAACGTCTCGACGAGATCAACAATTTTTATCTCAAGGAAAAAATCAAGTTCCATTTAAGAAATTAGTCGCCTTTGAAATTTCTTAAAAACGACATCTACGACATGGCTCACATCAGAATCATATGTCCCCCTTCAAACCAAACAACTTTTGTTTTTCCATATATCTTATATTTTTCAAGGGGCATTTAAAATGGCACACCCTGTATATTATTTTAGAATAAATTAAAATTATGAATAATCCTGAAATAGGTCACTGTAACTAGAGATATTTAGATAGGCATAAACATATAAGAATTATTTTTCACGTAAATAATACACAGGTGGGATGCACGCGTTCGATATAGCGGATAGGCAGGAATTTCAATTTCCACCCTGCGCGATATTCGTCTGCATTCGCCTCACGATATCGTATCGTCTCTCAATAAACGTAACAAAACGTGCTCAACGTCGACAGACGCGAATGTCTCTTCAGTCTCATGAGTTTGCCGGCCAGCTAGTTGCAATTACCGCGCAATGCGGGTTACGAGCACGTTGAAAAACCGCATAAACTCGCGCTTGGATTTTTCGACGATGAATGAGATTTAACAAGATCCTCCCCCGAATAAAAGAGCGCCGCAAAAGGTAAAAAAACAAAAAGAGCCGTGTATTAAATACCGTCGCGAGTCTGTGCACGTATTTCTAAAAATTTCATATCTTCTGTACCCGCGAATGGATATTGGATACCATAAATATTACATGGTAGATACGTTAGATAGAACCGTGTTGTTCACGTCGAGCAGTAATTACAATCCCTCCGGAGCAAGGAAAAGAAATTTCCAACTAAAATTTGAAATGGAATGGCAAAAATGGGTTAAAAAAATATAATAAAAACAATTTTTAATATATGCTTTAGTATGTTATCCATAAGTTTTTACGCGATGGCCTCTATACGTTTCGTTAAATAAATTTTTAATATAAATTAAGAGATACGTCTGATTCAAAACACAACGGCGAACTCTAGGTTGTTAAAATCAGGGCGTATTTTTCCATTTAAAACAGTTTTCTGCACGTAGCAACTTCGCTGCGAAACCGCGACAGCGTTGGTGAGATCGGCTGTGGGGAAACGGTGAAACAACGCCGTGTGAAAATGGCTCGTAAACGTGGGACACAATTTGAATCGGTAATGCCAGTGCTATTGAAAGACCGCTATAAAATTGGAGTCCACAATACTATAAAGCTTTGAAAACGATGGAGACGTCTCTACGTTATTTCCTATACGAGTCTTTTCGAGCTAAACAATAACACAAATATAACAGGAAGTATATCATCGTGCTCGTAATGAAGGTTTCATAAAACGCGTACATACGTACTTTAGGTGAGATCGCCAGAAAAGTCACGACTAGCGGTCACAGTGTTAAGTGCAGCCGCACGCATTTATTGTTTTTTACTTTCAATTTTTCCTGATTTATTCATTTCAGCTCGTGAATATTTAATTCTAATTAACTGGTGTTTCGATCGCTAGCTCTTGTTACACACCAAGCGTGCGGAAATGATTTTCGACAGAATCCGTGAAACCAATATATAAGTGTGTAGATTTTACAAAACGCGGAATGCACAATATTTGAACCGTCACTTGGCAAGATACGTGATGCAGTTCCCAAACGGAGATCAAGTCCGTCGCGTAGCCGAAAAATTACGGACACGCCGGCGAGTTCTTATTAGACTTGGCGCGACCCGTACGTGACATCGATGTTCAAGGATTTATGGCGGTCTCCGGATACACGGATTTTCGACAAAATGACTGCAGCGACTGATTAAATCGGAACACCGACTCACTCACGCGGCGCTTCCAATGTAGTACACGCGCCCGGTACTATCGGTTTTAGTTTAATGAATTAGAGTAAATTACACGCGCGCGGCCCCCCAGCATGCGGTTTACTCGGTGCGCTGAAATATTTAATCGGCACGAAATGAAAATCGCGATAAATCGATTTTCCTCATTTCGGTGACGGTATAATATAATTGTTTCAGCGCGACGTCGCGCGCGGTATGCTAGCCGCTACAAAATTAATAAAAGCGATCGTAATCTCGATTACTGATAGCAGTTAGTAATTGTATTAGCGTAATTAAATTATGCAAATGCTTCGATCAATCAGTTAAAACGAATGAATACTTAATTATTTACTCACATATAATACGTATGCATATGATTTATTATACATACACATGTGTACTCTAATGCTCGTTTATTTAGATTCGCATATGCTTTCAGAAATTGTATCATAAATTTTCGAAGATATGGCACGTGTTTGTCTAATAGTAATATTGGTTCAATTTAGATATATATTATATATATAGTGATATTGGTTCAGCTGAACGAATTTATGTAAATTATCTAACAAGGAGACAACCATTGCAACTCTTGACCCCTTGAGTTTTGCTAAGTTTTTAATGTTACAGTTACACTTCATACACTAATACAAAGTATCTACAGTAACTCTGTCTAATGCACAATAGTTTATAAACTATTAATATTAAATTTTTTTATATCAATGATAAACAAACCATGCTCATGCAAAGAAGTTGCACTCATAAAATGCGCTTAGTGCAAATTAGTAATGTGTTTTAAATGTTTCTGTAATAGATCCAAAACGCATACACATTGACTATAATATTGATAATAAACAAATTGAAAGTTTTGACACCGAAGGTTAATTGTCATGTAATATATTTTTTAATTATGATGTACCTTTTTGTAGTGTCATTATACATATAATTCTATTTTCCTTATTTATAATACATACACTGTTGGAAAATTGGTGTTAAATATAACATAAATCACATGTCCAAAACGGTCCACTCAAATTTTTGTGTTAATTTAACATAATATGGATGTGTTAAGTGGTAACACTGATATTATGTTAAAATATTTCAACAGAAAAGAAATGTAATTCTGATCGTAATTTGAAGTTAATTATGTGTACAATTAACATAACTTTTATGTTGAAGTTGAGATTGTAAGATAAAATCAACACTCTATTTCTGTAAATTTTTATTCCTACTCTTTTATAGAGTAAAATCAACATTCTTTTTCTGTAAATTTTAACACATTTAATAAATACATTCAAATTGTGTTACTTTAACATATTTTTTAAGTTATTTTAATTATTTTACATTTTGAATTTGTAAAATTCAATTAACATAGCAAGCATATGTTAAATCTACACACGTATGTGTTAATTATTTTACACAAAAATTTTAACAAGGACTTTTTTTAACACACAGGACCTCTGTTTTCAACAGTGTAGATATAATTATAGTACATAAATAAACTCTATTTTTCAGAATTTTAAAACAGTTCGAGAAACAGTTACACACACAAAATGTTTTAAACATTAAGATTTCATAAACTATTGCGCATTGGACTGAGTTACTGTAACTTGTAATAGTGAATGAAATGTACTGTAACACATTAAAAATTTTGCAAAATTCAAGGGTTCAAGGATTGATTGTCCGCTTGTAAATATTACACTAAACAGACGTAAATACACTGAAATTATTGAAGCTATTATATTTTTGGTAGATTTATCGGTTTTAATAATTCTATATAGCTCATAAATTACACATAGATTGTGTTTCAGAAATTATATTTCTATATACGAATTCCTCTCGAAACATAATATAATACCTCCTCATAACTTTTTATTCTATAATCCATGTACGATCGAATTCCTGTCGTCGAAATTTCATATCTATGACCGCTACGATCCAATATGCTTTGTGTAGGCGTAATACAATAAATCAAGCAATCACTATAAATGGCGAGCGGGAAAGGGTCCTGAAGGGAAGGGGTCGAGGGAATGGGGAAAAACACGTACACGTACGATCGCACAAAGAGGCCGCGCGTTTCGAGCAGGGATGAACTGGGAATTGGGGGAGCATACATCAGATTGTGCTCCATATATCCCTGGGTAAAAGATAACATTTTCATTCTTGTACCAACGACAATTTTGCGCGCCAGGTAGCGACGGTGGCGTACGACGCGTTATTTATTTTCCCCCTTAGAACGCGCGACAAACGTCAATCAACATTTCCAGTCCGCGAACTCAAATACGCCCTTTGAAAAAATAATGTGGCAAAAATATTAGTGCTCGCTCTTTCGAAGAGCGGGGAAGCGTCAATATTTTCGCATATTACTTTGCAAACCGCAAGCTCGCATTCGCAATGTGTATTTACGATGATTGGGCGGATGAGTAAATCAACATGCTCGACGGATATTTTCCAACAGTTATATCGCAATTGCGCACTGTTGTTTTCCTCGAAATTAGCTCGACCAATTAAAATAAGATCACTTCGTACTTGTACACATATACACACTCGACACATTGTCATTATAAATTATAATTTTACGAATTCAATATTGCGTGGTACCAAGGTCCTCTTAAGTATACGATCAACGTGATAAAACATGACAAAATGTACAATTTGATAGCCGTAAAACACGCGTCACTCGACCCTTTTTGACATAGATGTTGTTATATACAGCGTTTCACATGATCGTGTGCGATAATTCATTCCGAGTAGTTTCTATCTTGGAGCGAAAACCTCGACACGACATTTCGCAATTTCGATACGATGATTTTCTACGATTCTCGAAAATGATAAATGAGTAGAGACATATTGTCCGCGCCCACATATAATATGTTATCACGCACATTTACGTTGATGTATTACATACTCCTTCCAGTCTTCATACTTTATAAAATTTATTATAGAGGAATGTAATAATAATACATTTTTAACGTGGAATGAGATTTTATTACGGTACGAGCAAATGGCAGATATTATAAAAAAATTATAATTTTACAACTCTAATATACCTATAATGTAATCATGCGAGATTACATTGTTCAATTGTATTGGCAATTTTAATTTATGCGTTTCAAATATATCACTGTTTTATTATTTTCTTGATATTTGCACATTACAATTAAAGAATTAGTGTAGCTTTTGACAAATAAATCTATTATTCTTAAAAAGAGAAATCTTCGATAATTAAGATCATGTTGTATTACTTATTTGGTTCTAACTGATATTTTATTTAAGTATTATTACACATATGTATATATTAATCTTTTTTTATCACCATATGGGTGCGATAATTGATTACACGTGTGTATACGCGGGCGCGTGTGCGTGAGTACATGAGTGCGTGCGTTTGTGAGTGCGTGCGTGCGTGGTGCGTGAGTGAGTAAGTGAGTGAGTGAATGAGTGAGCGAGTGAGTGAGTGAGAGTGTGTGAGCCGTGGATTAATTAAATGAAGTAATTTTGCTAGTATAATGTACATTGTAATAATCAATGTAATTGCTCAGTGAGATTTATTTACCACCGAATTACGATTGTCGGTGCAATCAGTAACCGAATAAACAATTAATATGTAATTAATAATTTTATGATAATAACATCTATATGGAAATGCAAGATAAAATATTGATAACAAATATTTTACTAAATAGGTATATGCAACAAAAGTTGTAAGGAAACATCGAGGGAAACATACAAATAATAATTTTATGACGTTTGGTAATTATTTTGTTAGAAATTTTATTTCACTGTTTGAATAATAATTTTACTATTTTATCATTATATTATTTGACTCTCAAATTGATTCAATTTGAAGAATTTTTTCGTTGCTGTACCTAAATACGGTCTTTTCCCCATTCAATGCACATCTTATTTTGCATTTTCTCTCTCGAGTATCACACATCGATATACATGCATATATGTATAAATATATGTATATATATATATATATATATATATATATATATATATATATATGTGCTCGGTAGCAGCGTGGTGAGCATACTGATATCGACATTTTGACGGACGACCACGCGCAAAGAGGAGGATATTTGGTAAAAGGTATAAACAGTTAATGTCTTTGGCGATCGAGATCGTTTCACGGTGAATGCGGCCGATGCTGTCCGCTTTGAAAGCAAGCGCTTTGATGTACTTTGACACACTCCTGCACGGTATATCACCGCGGCTCGAGTGGCGAGTATCCCGTTTCCTTTAAAAGTCGAGCGACGTTGACGAAGTATGCTGTATGTATGTACATGGCTGCAGGTACGCCAGCAGGATTTAGCCAATATTTTACATGCGATACATCAGACGCATTGAAATACACCGGTAGTATTTTTCAGCTTTCCGAAAATGCGATAATCCGGAAGCTAAAAAAAGGTAATCCGCGAAAGTAGGGAAAATTAAAATGTAAATCGAGATGCGTCGGTAAATGAGTTTATTATTAGTATTTATAACATTGTTTTATGCACCTAGTAAAAACAACACTATATAAAGCTGCAAACAGCAAAAAAGGCCGCAAGCTGCAAAAAATTATTTTATACGCGTCATGAAAATCTTTTTATTCTAATATTGGGTTATTCCATAAGTAATGCGGTTTTTTAGATATTTTAAAACTAAAATAAAAAATTTGTCATTTTGATTTTAATCCAAATATATATTCCATTTCTATTTTAATCTTAAAATTCCAATTCCCTAGTGATGAAAGTCTTACGGTTTGGTGAGCCAAAGAATAACTCAAGCTCCCTTTTATACTGTATTATATTTATGGGATGACCCAATATATTGCGTAAAATTTCCGAATCACATCATACTTGACGAACGCGTAGGCTAAAGTAACTTTTATCGCGGCGATGTGATCTGCCTAAAGTTTCCAGACACTTTGTATTTCATTAAAAGGAACACGATATAAACTAAGCATTGCGTGGTTGCTCGTTACGCCGTAAGGATTCAATTAGGAGTCTCGTGGGAGGAGCACGGAAGGCGTTGATCGATGAATTAAATCGCGAGCGCCATCGCGGTTGGCTTAATTCATTGACTTTAGAAACTAGTTGGTGCGAACTCCTGAAGGTAAATTCGGGAGGGTCGCCGGGAATGGTCGATTCGCGACGATAGATATCCTTCTTCGCCTCTTTCGCGTCGATTTTATGGACTAATACACGCTCGCAAACAAAGCCGCGGCTTATGAGGGTAAAACTTTCCCGCTGCCGCGAAATACGGGGGGAAATATATATAGGTATACGCGATAGAGAGTACCAGAGAATTTCTTTTCTCTTATTCTGACGCGAGATAATTTAGAAACTCGATTTGATCTCATTGGTTTCAAGCAATAACGATTTAAGTCGCTTACAACTTTAATATACAGGGTGTTTCCCAAGTAAGTACAAAAAATTGAAGGAAGTATTCCATGGCTTATTAAAGTGCTTCGTTTTCAAAATACACGGTGTCAAAGTTGTGAAAAAAAAAATGAAAATTTCGAAAACGTTTAAAGATATTTTATTCAAATTTGGTATGCGTGCATGTGGTATTAAGAACCATTTTCCAGTACCAATGAAACATTTTTAGATCCACCAGAGGCGTATGGGTAATTTTGTATTATATTTTGAAAACAAAGCAGTTTAGGGCATATGTTTATAAAACCTTTTCTTCCCAAAATAAGCCACGGAAAATTCCCCTCAATTTTTTGTACTTACTTAGGAAACACCCTGTATACATAATAAAAGGTACACGTGTTTTTTCTATGTGTGCGTGTATGGTGATGATTGATATTAAATTTATTAGTTTATCAGCGTATTAGGGGATGTATTCTACTTATCTAATTAGAAACTAAAGTTATTATTAGATAATATAACAATGACGGAACAATTAGATTGATGCTAATGCGTAATACAATTATTAGGTACAGAAAGATAATTCATATCGTTATAAAATATTGAAAAATAATTTTTAGTAGTTTAAAAAAAGACATCCAATATTATCAGTTCTTTATAAAACCGACAATTGTTTCACAGCTGATTGAGCAACACTGCTTGATTGTCCCGACAGGTAGTTCAATAAATTCGCGATTGATTATCGATAATGCAAATATCCCGGCTTATCCTTCGTTACTGGCAATTTCGCGCACCGTGAAATGTGAGCGACGTCGTGTAAGTAATGTCGGATGATGCGTCACGTCGTCGTGACTAAAAAAAAATATATATATAACATTTTTTACTGCGCTTTTCTTAGTTAAAAAAAAATGAGTTTTTCATTATTCGAGAAGTTATTGAGTGTTGTAGTTAGTAAGTTATAGTTCAGTATTTTAGGGAATCGTTTAAATTCCTCATAAAATTTATTTTACATTATTTATTTGCTAAAACAAAGAAGCAGTTACTAAGGAAAAGCAAACATTCTTTTCAAATGCAAAAGATTTTACGTTTTTATTCCGCATAGATAGATATCTCACAGATTTAACTTGACAGTAATCTGCAATTGCGTTTCAAATTAAGGATTTCCGAAGTTAAGTTCTTATAAGAAACTTGATTATTCCATTAAACACATACATGCACACATTATGCAGTCCTTGCTCCCTCCGGAA
This sequence comes from Temnothorax curvispinosus, assembly GCF_003070985.1. NCBI lineage: Eukaryota > Metazoa > Arthropoda > Insecta > Hymenoptera > Formicidae > Temnothorax > Temnothorax curvispinosus. Next base: position 266,121 of record NW_020213872.1, on the reverse strand, counting down.
ATGTTACGATAACCATTAGCTTACTTAATATAGTGCGCTAATAGGTATATACCGTAATAGAAATTGACCCAATTTTCGTACATCGTCCAAGGAAATCTCTGAAAATCTTCGCTACAACGTTTCGCTTCCGTTGTGAATCAATGGACGCGCCGCGTTAAACGCGTTATGAAATATTAGTCGCACTGTAAAAAATTTTTGTAAAATTTACAATTATTATAGTGGATAATTTGAGACCCACTATAATAGGTGTAAATTTCCACACATTCTTAATTTGTGTAATTGTAATACAAAATTACTTTTTCCTTCCGTACTGTAATTTTGTAAAATTACAACTATTATAGTGAGTCTCAAAATTATCCACTATAATAGTTGTAATTTTACAAAATTTTTTTACAGTGCGTGTATTCTCGTTGTTACTATTAATTGTAAGAGTTCTACGGAAGAACGCAGCGTGCACGATTGAACATTTCAGCGCACGACGTTTGCGCAAAGTTCTCTTATCTCGCGAAAGAAGTGATCCGTGTTACATGAATTTCACGGCGCTGCGTAACACATCCCTCCGACCATGCACAACCTCGAGTTCTTCCCTTCCCTTCCCGCGTTTTGTATATCGCTCCGATAGTTTGAACCAGTTTCGCCAGAAATCTGCGGAAAGGTTGTACAGAATGCAAATAAAATGGATGGCGTAAGAAGGCAAGACAAAACGAATTGGTGAGAACACGACGAGGGAGAGACGGGAAGGGCTGGGAGGGGGGAGGGGGGATGAAGGAAGCGCGGATTCCGACGCGATTCAAGTTTCGTAAACGACGCTACTTAGGCGATAAATTGAGCGCGGAAACTTTTATCCCTCCGGCAGCGGCTTTCTCGTTTTGTTAACTCCTCGTGATGTGTTGCGAGATGTGCCATGACGCGTCTCTCGGTGACGCGCCGGAAAGAGATCGAGTTTTAATGATACAACCTCTTGATCTCCCCCGTCTGATGCGAGTTCGTTTTTGAATTTCGTCGCGAGAACGCGTCAAGCTATCTAGATATAGTTTTTATGTTCTTTGACTTTTACGTTCCTCCCGTTCGGTGTTCCGTAACGAGGTGCTTACTCGTAACGACGCTATCTCGAGAAGCGTCTCTCACGGTCGCGACCGAACGATTAGGGTCGCGACCGTCTAGGCAGGCACGTTCCTCCTGCATTCGTGCTGCAGTGCATCGCGACGATGTCCGTTTCTTTTTTTTGCCGGGATATATTGCCCCGCGCGCGTCATTATTTCTACATAATTATTGAAATATCTTTCGGCAGTGCACGAACGTATACCGCACCCTCGAGAATTAACTATCAGGCAAACGCATCGGTTCAGAAACGATATGAAAGGCATTCATCATCGGGACGTCTTATGCAAAACGGCCTAAACTCTCACGCGCATCTGCGCGTAAATCTCGCAGCCATTAATTAGGCATCTATGTTGCATCAACCCTTGTAATTAGATGCAGTTAATAGTTGGCTGCCGAGCTCGGGGAGCATCTTGGGCTGGAAGTGAAACTCTGGTAATCCCTGGGAAACGCTTGACAATACACGTACGTGCACACGGACGCACACACAGCTATTGATTTCGCGTTCGCGTGTACGTGTACAGGGTGATCCATTTTGTGTGACTCTTGATTTCGTGAAGAATTATTTAACAATAAGTAAAATTTTGCGCCACGTGTGGATAAACGCGATTTGGCGGAATAATATTGGGTAATGTTATTTTAACGATACAAGTGCAATCTCATCGGATTCATAAAAATCCTATATTGGAAGATTAACGAAATAATAATAATTATTATTTCGTCAAATTTGTTTAATTTATAAAATTTAATAATAGAACAAATTATATAATCGATTAACATTTTACAATGTTCGCACGTTGTAAAAACGTTATTCTGTGTCATTTGCGTTAACACTATAATGAAAACAAGTTGTTACAGTGATTACGATGTGGGCGCATCCTGTATATTCTTATATGTATCACTACAAATAAGACTCGAATATGTACACCCGGAAAATTCACGCTAACACAGATACAGAGGGATTGTTCAGGCTCAGACGGAGTTACCTGTCTTCGTACCCCTGATTTGCTTTGCAGAGTACAGGCGTCCGTATAATTAAGCCGCTATTTACAGAGCCCTCCCGTCCGATGGTACTTTCGCCAAAACTATGTAGCTTGAAATTTAACGATGGGATTCCGAAATAACGGGAATTTTAGTTTGTATTTGCGAGACGAAGGTTATGCGTATAAACTTGTGTATAGAATATACCACGCTGGAGAAAATGCATTAGTAAATGGATCCTAACAGAACCAACTAACAATATTTTACGTGCCACAGATATGCATAACACACGTTAGCAATATTAATATCTTTTTTACACGAAAGACATTTTTTCCAAAAACATAGATGTATAAGAGATATATCTATTGTACACACATATACATACAGAGTGTTCCAGGTCAATAAAAATTCAGGGTCTTATAGGAAATTGAATTTGAAACAAAAAGTTCCTAAACATAGGTCCGAAAACGCTTCGTTAAAAAGTTATAGCTAATAAACTTCAAAAAATCATCAAATTTTTGATGATTTTTTTAAATAACTTCAAACCCCTTTCATTCATTTGAAAAAAAGTAACTAAATAAATCTGACAGTAATTCAAAAACCTAAATCACACCTATTTCATTTAATTCTGATAAAACGTTTAAAAGAAAATAATCTCAAAACATAAAAAAAGCAGAAACTTGAAATTGCGTACCTAGACGCCATAAATGCATGAACAGGGACATCATATTGAACATATATATTTGATAATTTGGTTAAAAATTATTTCTTTTACTTTTAATAGAATTGTTGTCCTTCTAAATGGTCTCGTTAATATAACTTTTGTATTATCTATTTTTCAAGTCAATTTTTTAAAAAACCGTTTCCCTATGTTTATAGAAACTTTTTTGTTCCAAATTCAATTTCCTATAAGACCCTAAAGTTTTATTGACTTGACCTGGAACACCATGCATAACACACATATACATACTTAAAATTTGCGTAATTACATATAGAATGTATAGTTTTATTACATTTTATTACGCAATAGATAGCGTTTAAGAATATTGATATCATATTTGATATCAAATTCTGAGAGCATCTTATCCGACGAATAAAACGAAGAAGGCAATTTTTAAAAAGTAATTAGCAAACTCAATATAACTGCGGCTGTATATTTATCCAACTAAAAGCGAAGGTAAAATTACTGGTTACTAGTGCACGGTATCAAACGTGTATGTTATAATAACTTACATTGAGTTATATAGAGTTACTTGAATGTTACATATATACGCGAGTTTGTTGGAGTAATAATCAAGTAAACCTCTAGGGGATACGCTGCTTAACGATCTCGAAGAACTAACAAACTAGGTAGTGTTATGTCTGCGTATGTATTTGGGAAATATAACAACAACAACAATTGACGACGACGAGAACGACGAGACGGCGATAGTGGTTGCTCAGCGGTAGGATTACGGAAGAGTACTACGCATTCAAAATTTTCTCGTCGGGTATGGTAGACAGTTTCATCGCGGAGTCGTTTAATCACCGTAGACTCTGCCGTACGACTCTGAATGAATGAGTTTTACGTCGTTGAAACGTTAAGCTTTTTACCAATAGCAATAACTCTGATCTGCACGTACAATGAGGCATCTTGTCATTAAAGAGCCTTAAATATAAACCTGCTATTTCGTTTATAATTTAGATTCTCGTACAATGTAAAAGATATAATTCATATTCAGATATTTATCATTAATTGGAAAACTTGATAAATTATATTTATCTCAACCTTATTAATTATTATACGTTTTAATGATATTAAATATAATTAAATAGAATATGGAATTAAAAAGAGCGTCTACTGATGCTGTTAATTTTATCCTTTTTTTCGAATTAAGTTACGTAGATGCAGGATCGAAATGATTCAACGCAACGGGAGTGATTATTTCTATTCTTTGATGAAAATATTTATTCGTAAATTCATGTTTTACCATCTGCAATATTTCCGCATCGATTTTATGTTATTTTTATCGTCAATGCCATCGTAAAACAAAATAACGCGGGAACTCTACACCGTCTTAAAACTGAAGTCGCAAAGCCTTCGCACGTTGGGTGGCGACATTACTTACTTCTTAAGGCAACTACCACCTTCTATAAAGTATTTTATTACCGACCATCTTGTTCGAAGGAAACACGCGCGTAGAAAAAGTGACGCTTTTATTACTTCATAAAGTTCTTAAACTGCACGGTATTTAATCTATTTGCATTTAATTGTTTTTATCCGTAATCGATCTTTTTAAAGCACACGACACCGGATATCTTTGAATAATGTCAATTCGTGAAACTTTCAATCAGATCTGCTATTCGACTGATATAAATTTTGAAAGACAATTTTAAAGTATTGGTAAGACCCCCATGTTACATTAACCGTCTCTCTTGTCTACTATTCGTTGTTGATCATCAATCTTTTACGTAAGCCCGCGGTCGACCGTAAAGCTTTTTTACGCGCCGGAGCTATCGTCTTTTTTTTTAGAGTTACTTCGTTCCGTTTCTGACACGATTTAACTCGCGCATTCACTACCACCGGACAGCATCGGGAAGGAATAACAACGAAAGATCCACTCAACGCCTCGAAGGCGTAATCTGGAGGCGGCCCCTGACGTATTCACGGCGTCGCTTGCTTCCGAGGTAACCGTTACGCTCGGTAAAACGCTCTTTTTACTACTGACAGCGTCGCGGACGACAAGCCGGGCTTACGATTATTACGTCGCTGCAGCCTGCAGTCTTTTCCCTCGGAAAACGGTGGACGGCATGGCACAGCGACGCCGCACGCGTCCGGATCTCCATTATAAATGCCGCAGAATTCATTCCCGTCGCCGTCGTCGTCGCAGCTACGAGGACCTGGCATTAGGAGTGAGGTCCGGGGGGGTATCAACCCCCCCTCCCGCGCGCATTGTTTCGACGGAAAGCCGGGAAAAATGGGCTTGCGAGAGACACCGTACTCGTTATTACATAATTCACCAGATAAGGCGACCGGGCTCGGGTGATTTGAAAGATTCGTTCGTTGCCTCTTAGAGATAGGGTTACGTGCGAGAGGGGGAGCGAGCGTTGAGTGTTCTACTCGGATGGAGGGTTATTCGCGCTGCGCTTTACGCTAATGCGCGTCGTTTAACCCACCTCCCCTTGGCGGAAAGGGTATATCCCGCATATCGAAGTGGCATTCGCACGGAGGTACTGTTCCAGATTTCTCTTTGCGCACGAATGTGAAATCAATGTGGCCTACATGTCGGCCATCTGCGCAAATTTACCGCAATTAATACTTTTACTGTATAACGAAAGAAAAAAAATTATATCACGCAAATGTCACCTAATTGCGCAAAGCGACCTATAAGCGACGTCGTTAATAATAAATCCCTTTCTCGCGAATAGCGAAGCTGACTCATTATTCGCATTGTAGATCGTAGAAGATGATTAATACGTGAATTTCGACCTCCTGCGTGAAGGTACAAAGATTCGAGGATATAAATCTTCGGGCAATTTTCTGAAAATTGGCAATTACGTTATACCCATTAATCCTCTGTCTCCGCTTTCTTATTAGAATATTGCAGTAGCGTCTGCAACTAATTACTTTTGCAACATCCGGTAGTCACGAACATCGCGTGTTGTATAATGCGATGATTAATGGAGATATTATTTATTTCTCGAAATACGCGAAGAGCAATATTATGTTGAGAGCAACAATTATGTACTTTAAGAATATACCGGGTTGTCGCTACCATCTACCGTCATTTTTTTCCGTCCGGCTTTCGTTAAATTTTTCTCCAAGTCGATATAACTTTAATTCTCGTCTCCCTTACGCTGCTAAATATAAATTACGAAATTATTACGACGAAAATGTATTATTAAACTGGCAAGGAATGGCTACATTATAACGTGAATAACTTACGAGCGTGCAGCAGTTGCATTAGTCCAAATAACGCGAGAATCACGCTACGTATTTGTGGAATGCAAAAAATCTGCGCTCCACGTAAATCATATTAGAGCAGAAGTAATAGAGTCGCTCATGCGCTATGTAAGTCATCTACTTACGTAGATACAGCTTATTGTCTAGAAATAACTAAGCAAATATATTTTTGTTGCAAACGTAGCAAGAGAATATCTTATATCTTATATCTCTCTCGAGAAATTTTAAGAAAAATAGAATATTGGAAATTATAGATTGTCACGTTGTGTTTTGCTCCAAAGTTTTCAAATTTACCAGCATCATTTTTAAGGCGAATCCTATACATATTAATCACAAATCTTTCGATTAAACAGAGGGGACCTCACAAATAATGGCTAAATAATCTCACATATCGTATATCGTACATCATATCATCGCACCCCTTTATTAAACTGACAAGTTAATTGCGTTTTCGCGGAGTTTCTGCGAAATAATGAAAGAAATATAGGAGAGACGTGACGAGGACGCGCATACTTAGCTCACGCAACGCGTGAAACTTTAATCCGTGCAAGAAACAGACGACGCGACGCCGCGTCCTTACGATTTCGCGTGCGGTTTCAGATCGCGGGTGGATAATGCCGCGGCGTAATCTGTATTAATTTATAACTTCGCGTACAGCGTCGGGTGCTCGCGCGTCGCGCCGCGAGGACTTTATCGCATCAGCGCGTTTATTCCGCTTCCGCGCGCGGGCGGCGCGCGGGTTAGCCGGGGAGGGGGAGGTTGGCGCGGATCGCGAACAACAACAACGGGCGATACAGACGAGAGAGAAGAGAAGGTGGATGAAAACGGCACACCACCACACCACGATGCCGGGATGGAGGTCACGACGGATCCGCGGCGTGGTCGGGAGGAAACACGGCGGCGGAGGCCATCCCCGGCCGTTTTCACAATGGAGGAAAACGCATTTATTCCGCAGTCGCGTTTTTATTGTTCCGCGAAGGGAGAGAGAGAGAGATTCGGGGCCCGACGGAAAACGGGTGGCGAAACTTTGATAATATCCAGCGGCAAGTTCGTCGACTCGGGAGTCAGAGTCGATTCCGCTCGGGGTCTTAATTGAGTGCGTCGGTAAGTGAATATGAAATACGTAACGTCTTTCCGGCGAGCCAGCGAGGGTAGGTAAATCGTGACTTTATGGCGGACACTTTTCAGAAATATCTACTCTCGCGTATTACGTTACACTCCGCGGTTTTCAAGTAAGACTTATATTTTCTAGTTAGCAGTGAGTTGCTGAATTAATATTTAGATATTTGCTGCAAACCCACTTCAATCGTCAATCTAAATTACTCGGTTGATTCCCGACTTGTTGGGATAACCGTTAGAAAATCCCGAAGCTTGAGGGCAAACGGGATAAACCGTGAACAGGGAGACTGAATTACGTGAATAAGCCGGTTACTTTATTCCGCCGTTGTTAGCATAAATTAGCCGTCGTGTTAAAATTCGGCTACGTCGGACCGGTTCGGTGGATCGTAGCTATCAGCAGTCCATTACGTAATCCGTTTGTATACCTTGCCGAGGTGTTTATCAAAGCGACGAATGTAATTAAATGTATTAAAACCGGTTACGCGCTGCCAGCGTTGTTGCGTAATCAACCGTGGCAAAATTGAATGAAAACGCAACGATCGACCATTGCCGGTAGCAAATGAAGCGCGAAATGCCAAAAATATTCAAAGAGGCAACGTTCGCCGATTACATACAGATCGACCGGCGATGGCGGAAAAAAGCCAGGTATAATCTCATTTTGAAACAATATTTTATCTTCTTTGCCTGTGGGGATTTATTTTACATAATTCAGATAGCAAACAGTTACTGATGAAACACGGCTTCGCGAACGCCTCTTTATAATCGTGTATTTAGCAGTATTCATTAACTCGATCGCTGGCCGTATTGCACGTTGAATGGCAGTAAAATTGATTAATAATCGCGCGATGAGCTTTCCGCATTCGGTGATAAAAGTCTGTTATCAATAATTTCCTACGATTCGCGAGCGTCCGTTTAATGTGCTCGGATTTACCCAAAAATATGGACGGATATTGTTACCACTACTGATAAAAGTATCGGCGAATTAATGCACTCCGAGTGCCTCTGTTAAAGTGTGCATTGATTTACATCGGTATACTACACGATATACGGCTTATCAACAACTACTACAATGCCGCGCGCGACTCGAAATCGCAGAAATTATTTTACTTCGCAAATATTAATCCAATAAATACAATTAATTAATTGAATCGTTAACACTTTCCGAATCGACGCAAATATGGTACTTTGCGTATAATTTGAGTTGTCAAAATAAATTTGTCGCGATTTTCGATAATGTGTTCTTTAAGTAAATGAAACGTAATAAAACATAAATTCATATAATGCAACTTACACAACATAGTTTGTAAATTATCAGCAAATAGTCATCATTCTATTTAATTCACGCTTTTCGGATACACGGAAAAATAATTTGTAATTTTGAGAAATGTTTAAATAAAATTTCACCGTAATAAACCACTAATACGAGAAAATTTCAAAGCAATATATGATTCATCTTCTGCAGTTGATACCCGCGTGATAAAACAAATGGAAAAACGAGCGACCGTCACAGAGCATGATACACGTAGACGCGTGTCGGTAGTACGTTGCCGATGTCAGATCGTTGATTCTTTGAAAGAGTATAAAGAAGAGCGATGAGGGAAGCTATATGAAGAAGGATTGCCTGCCGCTTATCGCTTGTAACGAGCTGTCTTAAATCTAATATTTTTTATTTGTACTCTCGCGGAAAACGGCAGCGAGCTGTTTCGCGAAAACGATTCTCTACAGAGAATTATTTCGAAGACTGCCCGATCGCATTAAAAAAAAAAGGAAAAAAACCACTGCCACGAACGCATTGGTAACATTCTCTTCGTTACGTTCTTTCAACGCGGATATATGCACTTCCACTTTCATAAAGCTATCGGCTGCGGCGTAAAACCGCTTAATCGCCCCTTTCTTTCATGCTATAGTTTTGTTGGCTCAAGCCGGAGCTTATGTTCTTCGCGTACAGCATTGTTTTCCCACTTGCTGTCCCCCAAGCGAAGGAAGCTCACGCAAAATTTACATCTCGCCGGTGCCATCGTTTGTGGCTCTTTCGGCGAGGACGCGATCGAGTGAAAGCGCGGACCAGATTATCCTTCATAGTTTCCCCGTGCAGTTTGAGTATACTTGCTTGCTGTTCGGCAAAATGAAGTTTAAACTTCTCCGTAAGCAATTTACCACTGTAGTCAGCAAGTGCGTTGTTTGAAAATCTACTGATTATGCAGCAGTATTTCTAATTTTTTACATAATTAATGATACTTGGAAAAATACATGAACCCAGTGCCCAACGGTAAATCGTATCGTTTGAAAAGATCTGAATAAAAATATCAAGTAATATATTGTCAGACAATAATACCGATAGCTGCAAATGAATCGTAAATCTAACATAGATTAAACGCCATATCAGTTCTGATATCACTGACAGTGAATGCGCATCATTTAATGAAGCGTTCGTTGAATTAACCACTTCACGTATTTCTATCAATATTAATTATGGATATACGTTAATAAATGATAAAGTGAAATGTATTGGGAATATTCGGCCGTAACCGCTTGGGGTATTTTTAAAATATATAGGAAAAAATATTTAAATAATCAATAAATTGTTTTATTTATAAGAAGCGTAAAAAAATATGTTTGCTTCACTATGACTATATTAAAATGATGAAAGCTCAAATTACTAAATAATATGACGACGAAATTCTAGAGGGACGATCATGATGAAATTTAAAATGAAGATGGATATACGGGAAATGGTACGGTAACGTTCTAGGACGGGAATAGTTCATCCAGCTCAGATAGGTCATTAATTCATCATAAAGTCGGATTAATTAATAAAAATTATTTGTAAGTAATCGCCAGTTCAACAAAGCGAACGCGCAGAAAATGATGTTTGGCCGACCTCAACCGCGGATTTAGATAAATCCACCAAGTTTTATCCGAAATGAAAAATGACTATGTGTATAATATTCACGGAATAAAGTATAAATTTTGAACTTCAAATTAGAGGCTGTAATAGGTAAACGAGACTAGTTTTATGTGAATAATTTGGTATATATACGTGACACGTAGAAATTTGTTGAAAGGCTGATCGTTCGATACGAGATATCTGAATTACGTGCGGATTAACATCGAAACCCATATAGATTAGCTTCGTTGCGATGATCGGGACACGGCCGAAATAGACCCGTTTGACGCTTTCGATACACGTGCGTGCTGAAAACGATCACGTTGCAGGGACGATTAATTTTGGTTCATAAATTGCCTCGAAAATTTTCCTGTGATTAAGTTATAGCTACATTACTTAGGAATAGATCGTGACGAAGAGTAATGACGTATCGTCGCGTGCCGAGGCGGTTCGGGAATGCGCGCATTTTAAATTCATATATCGTCCCTTCCTAATGAAAGTATACCAAGTTACGATACAGGGCGACAAGTGTTAACAGCGAATCGAATAACGTTTTCGAAGTTTCCGCGGAGTAAATGGCTTTGTAGGCGTGCGACTAGGCATGTCTATTTATATTCATATCCGCTCGTATCTGCGGACCTATATATTTGCGCAGGCGGCCGCGCGGTTAAGCCGCTCAGATAGAGCCAAGCCAATTGCATAATCCAAGGTAAGGTAGAACTTCCCAAGTGCGCAGTTATTATCATTTCTAACAGCCATATTGAGCGTTTTCGCAAGGGAGATTAGCCATTACCGCACCCCGATCCGATCGGATCGCGCGGAAGCGCGCAGTAGCACGGCTTACTTACTTATCATCGATTGAACATTCGTAGCCGGTGATCAAAGGCGCGGTTATTACAATAGGGAAACGAAACGAGCGGCGCCGACTTTCATTGTAACTGCATGCGTTATTGTAACTCTTTGTGGGAGTCGCGTTCATCCGCGTGCATCCCAGCAAAAGAGACTAATTAATATTTTTCCGATACGTAAGACTGGCGGAGAATAATAGGAATACTAACTGACGCGTGCACATTTTATTCCGATAGCAAATTAGCTCCTTTCTCCGCACGGCATATCGAGTCTGGATTCGCAGATTGAAAATTTTTATCTCGCGATACCATTTTTTTTTCATTTCGTTCAAAATTTCATAACTGCCACGTATTTTCACGCTACAACAGTGCAAATGAAATTGACGTAAATAGGGATAATGAATGAGAAATTTCACATTGATACGAAATATCGTGCGAATTATTATGCGCGTATTTCTGAAGTGATATTCCATTACCTTAAATAAGTCGTTTTGTACGTATGATCGAATATAGGTTTAATTAACTTTTATCCGCAGCGTTAAATCGCGGATGTCAACTGATACCTTGTGTTTATCCTCCAAGGGCTAATGCGCAATGGCACACATTATTTCCCGACGCGTCAGATAACACAGACTTATATATACGCGTGGGCTATGTATTACGATATTATCGCCTCCCTGCACCGGCGAATACATCCCGCTATATTCTATATAATAATCGTACATTACGGAATTTGTATGCATGGCGTACGGAAGAAGCGGCGTTGCGTTTTACGTGTACGGAATAATGCTCGAATTACGTTGTGCTTTTCTTCCGTGCAGAAAGAAACTCGCGTGCATTTTCTCTCGCGTGCTACGAGATCACGAGAACCGCGCGCGTTTTCACTGACGTTTCCGGCGGCTTATACAAGAAACGAATGGCTTTCGTCCTACTCGTTGACCCGTTGATCCCGAACTATTCCGCGTTCCGCCTAGATCGATAAGTCCGAAACCTCAGCGCCGGTGGCATTTCGCGGTTCCTACCGATTCGTTCGCGTCACTCGCCTCTGCTTGTATGTGAAAATTGTACTTCGCAACGCGATACTATGCCCAGAAGGGCGCAGAAGGGCGTAATCCGTAGACTAACGTGTACAAACGCGAGCGTTGCACACAGACACAATGGAGCCAAACTTACCTAACGACTGTTATGCCTGCAACCGCACATGTATAAACAGCGAGAAGCGGCTGCTCTGCCTTCCGAGACACGGCCACGGAGATACTTGCGCAGCATCTATACGGTCCTCTCCCCGACCTTCCGTCCTCTCGTTTTCCCTCTTCACGACGCCAATTACGCCACGCCAAATCCCGCCGCTTTCTGTTTCGCCCCGTATCATCCACAGCGCCGCTATCATCCTATAAACAGAGCATGTATCACTCGAGCATGGCCAATTATGAAACGCGCGCGGATGCGCAATGTGTGCGCCCCGTATACGTATAATTGGGTGACGTTGTTACACTCTCGGTGCAATTCCTACGAATTCTCCCCTTCGGTTTTATCTGATAAATGCGGTTAAGGGCCAGCCGCGCGCAGATTATTTCCAAACGTTAAATTATCGCTAACCGTGAGAACTCCAATAGTTTGTATTGTTAAGGTCTGTATAATGTCTGTATAATGAGCACGCGCACTTGTTTAGAGAGCGTTTTTCCGCCAGTACAGCGTGCAAGACGTATCTTCACATTATGAAACGTTTACGAACATTTACGTTAAAATTAACTCAAGCGGGTTATTGTTAGAGTGGTAAAATTCGCGTTTAAATCTCGGTCAAAAAGAACTTCCCGTTTTGCTGTTCGTACGCATGTTTACGCACACACACGCACACATGGATAAAATTTGCGTCCGCAAACATTTATGAAGTTACATAGTTGACTGTGAAATAAAACAGCGTGTGTACCATTGTGCGATGTTGTTGCAAGTTAACCGTAAAATCTCTACATTAGACCCCTGAGTATAATACTGATGCATTTATTTACTTTACTTGACCGGCGGAGAGAAATACGACGCCACAGGGAAAGGATGGGCGGCGATTATTCCAATTTTCCCCAAAAATTTATATCACCCCATTACGCGCGTAATGATATCCCTTAAGAGATGAAGATCGAGAAGTTAACAAGCCATTTTCCGCGGTTGTTTTTCACAGCGGGGAAGCGAGCAGGAGCTTTTACGACGTCGATCGGAATCGTGTCTGCATTACTGATATTGGAAAACTGCCCGATGATTTTATCGGCACGTACCAATACGTATATACCAGCCTTCGTAGTTCGTACGGGCAATCGGTTTACGGCGGTCCTTTATATCAGGACGGGATTCAGGCGATTGGCCCGTATAACCCCGCTGTCGAGTCAAGCGGGGAGCGCGCGGGGACCTGCCTGCCCTGCGTGACTATGCGCGAGAGCGCATGTGTTTACACATATCATGCTCTTTCCGTTCGGACAGGCCGCCGCGCCGCGCTATACGCGGTAAAACCGCGATCCGGCAATAGGACCCGGTCCCGGCCCGGCCAAAGCGATATAATGGGAATACTTCTCCCGGGTGCATTCTGCCTTTTGTACATTAAACAAGTGCGCGGACGCCCGCGCGCGCTCGTGTTTGCTGGGGGGGAGGAGGGGGAGCGGGATGTGCGGAGGGACATCGAGGTGGCTGGCGAACGCAGGCAGGGTATACTGGCACAACACAGGGGCGCGAGCACCGTGTTCGGGATTTGATTTACACACGGCGCGGACCGTGTCGCTTTTACGCGGCTCTGAGGTCGTTCCGGCAAAACTACGCTTACCGATCCGCGGGAGTTGGAGCGTATGCGCGCGTAAACTTGGTCCACGTCATGCAGAGAGGGAAAGAGAGTGAGTAACGTTGAACATGCGCGCGAGACTATAATCCGAACCTCCGATTTTCGGGCAATAACGAGACGCGATACTTATAACGAGTATAGATTTACGACAGAACTCGTGACAAGTCGCTAAAAGCGATAAATTCCGTCTATTTTAACATTGTGGTAATTATAAGGATATCTAATTATGAGAGAGATCGCATGATTTGTGCGGGTTGTCATCCAGCATGAAATTATTCAAGTAACATTGTCGAGATGATCCTCAAAATAAATTTTAGATTGTAAATATATGTATAGATTATTCTCTCTTTCCGATTTATTTTTCCGGTTTTATATAGTAAAATATATTGAAAACATCTTTCCTCGCGAAAATATTGAAAGATGGTCTACCACGTTATTCTGAAGAAAATATATGTCGCGAGATGAAGTCTTATATTACGATATTGCCTGGAAATGAATCAGTTGCCTATGCAGCGAGTTTATTTCATATAAAATTCGTAGTACCTATTTATATGCCATATGCGTAAAAGAGAAAGAAATGTCGAACATCTTTGCTGCATGTACACTGTTATTATGAATTATATATAAAATAAACAAATTCTCAAATTAATTAACAATATCTATATAATGTAATGAATCTGTTTCCTTTGCAAGAGGAAAACGTAATTTGCTGTTATTTCTCTTGCCCTGCGGTGTATTTTTTTTTCAGAGCTGGCAAGAGCGTACGTTAACTATACCTCTGCTCAAGCATTGTGTAAGGAATATGATTTATACAGTGCACCCGTCGCTTTTACATGGGTCGTGCCGACAGTGCTGTCCTTTCTGATTCGGAACACAGAACGTGCATAAGTTAGAAGTAACATAAATGGTTATACAAAATAAAAGGACTTTAAAAAGGATATACGCATATATATTTCACTAAAAGCGATGTGTTCACAAACTTGATAAACATTATATAGTTAAAAATGTACTAAATTTTATTAATATCTGTTTGATTTTTCTTTTTTACATATTTATAGACTGGAAACTTTTTTTAACATATATCTTTTTTTATACCTTATAAAGACAGAATTGTTCGCTTATGTTCATAAATGATATGTTCGTTTCTATAAATATTGTCGATTTCCTCATCATTATGTTACACCTATGAGTTGCAAAATCATACTGTATATTATATCAGAGGCACAAATAACAGATAATTATTAAAGTGGGAACATGAAGAGAGCACGGCAGCATAGTATAACTAATACTGAATACATTTACATAATGACGAGTGCATCGAATTACTACATTAGGAAGTATCTATTTCCGTATGTATTATATTGTCCATATTGTTTAACTATGGGATTTCATATTCCCTCACTCATACACTCACTCATTCACTCGCACGCGCGCGCGCGTACACACACACTCTCTCTCTCTTTTTTTCTCTAAATTATATAATGCTGCTCCGATTCTATATTAGTTAATTATCCTGCAACATGCGTGAAAACTTAATAATAGCTACGTGATTCTCATCGGATTACAGTATGACTGATTAATTATATTAATTAACAAGTAAAATAGATCTGGCTTGCTGCTATCACGATGTTAACGTATCTATGTATAAGCAAAATCACATACACACATTTATTTACTTATAGCAATCGATTTTGTATTAATGGGTATCAGATATCTGAAGTTTACCAGTTACGTCGGTTACCTCGCAGGCATATGCAGAATTAGGAAATGTGTAGTAAACCTCGAGGGAGGTAAAGACGCACTTCAGTATACGAGCCTCCAATCCCGGCTCTCCGCGCTAATTAAATCCATTGACGGATAGCAGAAGTGTCAAATGGTTGAATGAAGATAGGAGGCGCGGTATAAAGACCCTTGTCGTGTTCAAAGGTAACACAGCAAAAGCCGTCATCATTAGATACGCTAGGCTACGGGAAGCATCGTATGAGAGGGCTGCCCAATGTTTGTAATCAGTCGCCTAGGTTGTTAGATACCGTACATACGGTTACGGTTGGAGCGACCATGAAAGTATCCTTTTCAGCAGGTCCGCAACCTGCCTTTTGAGACAGGTGTGGATAACCAAAGCACATGGCGTCTTTAATGAACTCCTATAGAGTTATCGCACTATGTAAGAGAATAGGTTTACATTCCATGTTCCCGTGTAACGCTTCGGAGATCATTTATTAAGTAAAAAAATTTATCTCCTCAAATATCGAATTAATTTATACCCTAAGAAATTAAAGTAAAAGCAAATTATATATTTTTTAATTAAATATCCTCAACAATATGGGGACAATACATGTAAACAATCAATTTTTGGACAATCTCGATATTTTATCCCTGAAAAATACCCCACCCCAGCCAGAGTTTTTCACAATAAATTGGATTATTTGAATGGAATGCTTATATATGTAAGCATCAGGGTTGTATCAGTTTAGAGAGACCAAGACCCAGGGTCGAAACGTCTTGACAATTAGTTGACTAGGACCAATGGTTGACAAATAAGAAATGTAATGACAAATAAAAAAATGATAGTCAGTGGGGTCGATTAGGGGGTCGTTACTGTTAATTATTCACTGGCGAAGTAAATGTTACTATTCGATATTGATTTATATTATACATATGTACAGTATATACGTTTGAAGTTAAATGAGATTCTTTTAAATAGCTATTCGCTCATCTGGATAGTAGCGAACTTGCGGAGATGGGATAGTGGCCGGGATAAGAGGCGCGTACTGGAAAAGGGGAATTAATCAGCCGAGGAAAGTTTTCCTCGCGGAATATTAAGAAACTACAAATTAAATGACTGCGCCTTTTTAAAGAACGTTAAGTGGCTCGCGAGAGATAGCAGTCGATTTCTTTCTCCCCCCCCCCCCCGTCACTGTTTTTGCATCCTCTGTAGCGCCATTTAAAGAACGGCGCAACGTTTATGTTGTGAATCCATCACGGGGTCTTTCCGCCGTCGTGAAAATGCATCAATTAACCCATCGTCCGCCATCTGGCCTCCATTAGACGACACTGAATTTTTGCTTGCACTCGTCGCGCATCAATTAAACTTTCCATTCAGATATATACCTAGTATTAATTTAGATTTTATTAATAAAGAAAAGCATATATATTTTTTTTATCGTTTTACAATTCGCAATTCTTTCGGAGATTGAAGTAAAAAGCTTAAGAATGTATACATATAATATATATATAGATATATTAATGAATAACATTTTTGCCATTCTCTTTGTAATACATTAACTCTATGTGCCTTAATTACTACAATTTGCAAAGACCGTTATGAGTCTATTAACTACACCGTTGTAACCGTACTACGTTGGCAACTAAGAGTGGCACTTGCGCGGAGGGTAACGCCAGCCCGTTTTATCGTGTTTCCATCTCTTAAACCGACTTAACACTGACTTAGCTTACTAATTGCTTCAATAAAATTTAATTTGCGGGTGTGCCACCTTGATTACGCGGCCGTTATTTACAGAAATTACAGTGATATTGTCGGTATATTGGGCACAATATATTATTATGTTTTTCCAAGTCAAAAAAATATTATTAGAATTTTTTCACGTAATAAAAAAATTTTAATTATCGTTTTGCTAAATGTTATTAATCTCTGAATCAAAGAATTATATTATTATATTAATACGGCTTGGCGACATATTCTCAAGGAATATCACATACCTGTCTGAGACAGCCAACCGGCTGATATCCCCTTTGGGTGATGACACGTGGATTCAGGATTACGCATCTCTAATATTTCATCGGCGGCGTATCTGAGATCAAACGCGCGAGTTTTCTAGGTGTCCGGAAATTACATGTCATTGCCAGAACATAGAAAGGAACGCAAGGAAAAGTAGTCTACATCTCACATGTGTGCTGTTCGAACTGCAAATCTGGCGCGAAATTAATTCCCTACCTTCTCTGTGGGTGCAAGTATATTTCGGAGAAATTTTAATCTTTAAAACGTTACGTCACATTGTACGTCGTTTATTATTGATAATATTCGCATTATAATTCTCGCAGTTAGTTGGCAACCATTACGAAAGTTGTTCGCCAGCTTATTGCCATATATATATATATATATACATACGTTATACAAGCTGCAATTACGCGCGTTTCACGTGCGCAAGACGGGTGTTGGCGAATGCGATTTTCTTTACGCGGAGATACACATCGCAGAATCGTAAAGCGTGATTTAGCTGTAAAGGTACATACGCGGCCGGATTTTATTCCTAGCTGAGATAGAGAAGAGGCTGCAATAATGTCGCCGATCGACGACGCTGCGTCGTCGCGACCCTCGACCCGGGCGATAAATGACGCATGCGGAAAGGCCGGGAGGAAACGCGCGCATAGACAGCCACGAGAAGACCCTCAATTTCGCGTTCAATAAATTGCTCGTAAAGAAAAAGAGAGAGAAACTAGGAATGCACACGGTAAAGCAAAACGCGCTTTCCGCGTACGGTTGATGAATTTCAATATTTCTTTTTTTTATGGATCTTTTCCAGGCACATCCGCGCGACGGAGTCCCGCGGGGGCCACGCCGACGACCGTCGTCGTCTCCTTCGAATCGTCAAATCAAAATTGAAAAGCACATTTTCGCTGCCTTGGCTTTTACCGGCGCGGGGAATCCGTCGTGGAAATAAACGTGCACCGGTGTTCGTGGCGCGCACGGTATAACGTTTGCATCGTTTGCGAGTACATTGGAAACGCTTTCGAAAACATTGCTCGAAACGTCCCTAAGAGAGCTCTCGATGCGCTTGGAAATTTTTCATGTGGAAATTTTCAACAAGTACTCACAGTAATTTTGCGCTCTCGCAGTGGCTTAAGCGTACGAGGTGCAATTTTTATATGCAGCGTATATATATAGTTGTTAATCGTTTCTATTTTATCGCGTCAATTGTGATTTAACCCTAGTTAGCCACACTTGTTTTTCGAGTCCTTGATTCGCCACACTCCAGTCCGTGAAACAGCTCAACTTTGTTGCACTGTTAATCTCTAATTAATATTTTTAAGCTTGTAATGTAGAAATTGGAAATACAGAGTCTGAATAAGATGTTTATGATACTATCAGGTCAAGAAAAATGATTTGAGTTTAAACGGAACTTATTATAAGGAAACTAGAAAATTGTGTTATTATGCACTGAGAAAAAAAGTTGTTAACTTGACTATCATGATAAACTGCGTTCAACTAATTATTTTTTTAACTGAAATATTTAAGTATTTAAATCGAGATTTAAATTAAATGCGACATATTAAACAATAACACATATTAAACAAATTTAACATGACGTAATTTGACTTAAATACTTAAATATTTTAATTAAAAAAATGGTAATTAGTTGAATGCATTTAATCAAGTTAACAACTTTTTTCTTCTAAG
Organism: Temnothorax curvispinosus; assembly: GCF_003070985.1. Lineage (NCBI taxonomy): Eukaryota > Metazoa > Arthropoda > Insecta > Hymenoptera > Formicidae > Temnothorax > Temnothorax curvispinosus. Next base: position 246,999 of record NW_020213872.1, on the reverse strand, counting down.
TATATAAAACAATTAGAAAACCAAAAACCATTCAGCGGTCAACTGAACCGGAATGTGGCGAGCTAGGGTTAATAATAATATACGCGCATATAATTCGCGTATCGGATGTTCTTAGTAAAGAGCAAAATTTGGGGCTCCGACTCTTTTACTTCCTTCTTCTCACTTAATTCACCTGAACGTAAAAATGATATTCATTGCTATGTTGAAAACGCGAAACGTACTCCATCCTCGATGCCGCGTTTCTGCAATGTAATAATATACACTTTTTCTCGCGACATAATTCTCATTTCACGGGAGCTTTCAAGCCGAAACTTTTTTCACCTGCTTATTATTCTGTTCCCTCCCGAACGTTCCATTTAGTGGCTCAAATGCGCGAACAGCTACCGTGTCGCATAAATTGCGAATTTTTCGCGGACCGGCACATTTGTGTCATGTTTCCTGTTTATGTAAATATGAGCAATAAATCGTATCCACTCATGAATTCGTTTCTTCCGCTCGGGCTGCCTTCCCCAGCGGGATCGAAGAAACCGAATTTTGTGACCGTAAGCTAAACATACGTCGATGAAACTGCTCTCGGGAAAAAATTCTGCAAACGTTTTCAAAGGAGACCACATTCGAAGGAAAGTGCGAGAAATGGGAATGAAATATATTCATCAAGAGCATAAATTTATTCAATTGTCTTTATACGAAGAGCAATAAACAGGAACAGTTTGTACAGGAAAATGTACTGTGTGTTCATATTATAATCATAATGGAATCAAATAAATCGTGTTTATTCATATAAATGTCGCTCCTGCGATATATGTCGTAAACATCGAAAGTAGATGGAAAAGTATATATTTGTATTGAAAAGAAGCAATCGAGGCTCTTCAATTTTCTCGATGCGCCAGCATGACACACGCATATTGACATTGAATTCTGTAGTGCGTTGCACCGCCGCGCCGCGGCGCCGCTCGTCTTAAGAATAGTAAATCCGGACGAACACTTCGGCGGTATCAGTACTTCCTGAACCTTGAATTTATTCAAACAACGTAGAGAGCCCCGGAGCTTTCAAATTTCCATAATCCTCCGCGTATGTTGTCGAGGAAGTTACTCCGCAGGTGGGACTTTATCGTTACAGAGAAATGATGTATGCGACATCGTCGATCGTTGAAAATTACTTTCAACTGGAATCACTTGTCGCGGCCGCGATTTAAATTGCAAATTTATGTAGTAAAATATTTATTCGTTTATCGTCAATAAAGTACGATTAGTATAATTACGGCAAGTGTATATTAATTTATCTGTCTTTAGAGAGATTTATAAATTTAAATAGAGAGATTTATAAATTCAACGCGCTTTTTGTAGGATAAATGCATTTCGCAGAAAAAATGTATTTTCTATTCCATAAGTCATTCTATTCTATTAAATAAAAAATATGAAAACCGCGTATGGCGATTTCAATTCCCAATTTTTACCCGGCGATTTTAGAGACAATCCATAGAAATTTTATTTATTCATATTAATGGGAGATAGGATATAGCGAAATATTACAAGTCTAATTAACTTGTCTGTCTTTAAAAAGGTATATTATAAATTACCTAACGTGTGTTTTACAAGACAAACGCCTATAACTGTAAGAAATTATCAACTTTTACTTGTGTTTTTTTATTACAAAAATAGCGATGAAAATCGCGTATCGCGATTTCAATTTCCAATTTTATCCGACAATTTTAAAGACAATCCATAGAAATTTTATTTATTCATATTAATGGGTGATGAGACAGCGAAATTAAACAAGTCTAATTAACTTGTCTGTCTTTAGGAAGATTATGTTATAAATCAGTCCGTGTTTTACGAAACGAACGCCTCTAACTGTAAGAAATTCTCGTCTCTTTTATACTTATTGTGTCTTTTTATTACAAAAATAGCGATGAAAATCGTGTATCGCAATTTCAATTTCCAATTTTTATCCGACAATTTTAGAGGCAATCGATAAAAATTTTATTTATTCATATTAGTGGGAGATACGAGAACGAAATTACGACAAGTATCTAATTAACTCGTCTACTGTCTTTGAAATTACCGAACGCGTGTTTTACAAGACAAACGCCTATAACTGTAAAAAATTCTCGTCTCTTTTACCTGTGTTTTTATTACCAAATAGCGATAAAAATCTCGCGGGTCACGACTCCAACCCCCAACCTCCAACCTCTATTCACCGAATTCTATTTATTCATGTATCGAGCGAGGGGAGAAGGAAAATATTTTGGTGGGAAAATCTGTGTATCGCATGACAAAAGAGTTTTAAAGTAATCCGACACCAGAAATAGCACATGGACACGCGTGCGAGCACTCACCGTCGCGCGTCGCCGGAGCATACATCCTACATGTGTGCAGCAGCAGTCATCTCCCTCTCGATTAATCCGTTACGGCGATCCCTCGATGTTCATCGACGCACTCACAATACGCTCGCGAGGCTCGATCACACACACATACACGTACATACCAGTGCGAATAATGCAAAACTCCACGGAATAATGCGACAAGCGTGCGTCAATACGTCATTCCGACGGGACGATAACGATCGATATCGGGAGAGGCGCGCGCGCGGGGAATATATCGGAAAACGCATATGCGATTTCGATCGGATGGGTTAATTGACGCGTTAAAACGATCGCCCGTAGATCTCTTCGGCGCTCTCTCATCGCGACGTATGCTCTCACGTGAAAACCCGCCGGGTTACGTATACGCGCCATCGGCGAGCATGGCGACGATATGCGAACTCCGCTACGCGAATATTCCACGGCCGAGCGCGATCACTTGTCTCGTCTAATGCGTCGCGACGTGGTCCATTGACGTTTTCCTCTCAATGGCTTCTCGATGCTCCGAATGGCGAGAACGAACGTGAACGTTCATCGAGTATCGGGAAAAGGAATCTTTCGGTGAACCGTTCGTCCGATCGACGGACGCGAGGCTTCTTTCTATGAATTTGGCTCTCAAGCAGTACCTATACTGCTCCAAAAAAGAGCCAGGGCGAGACGAACGCGAGGCGACGGGTAGGTTATTGTGGCTCGCGAAAGACGCCAATCGCGGTCGCGCGGGGTAATTACGTCACTGATACGGCAAGACGATCGCTCGTCGTCAAATTCGACACTCCCGATACTGGTTTACATGTGAAAATCACTTGGAACGGACGAAAAAATGCGGAAGTGCGAAACAGTCAGGAAATCCGATGCACACACCGATATAGCCAACCGACGCGGACTGAGCCGACTGACGTGAGCGACACTGAGCGACGTGGGCGTCTGGAAAGACTGGAAATTCGTCGCCTAACTTCACGCGATTCAAGGTAACCCCTTCGCGGCGCGACATTTTGATATTAATGAGACTGCTAATATTTATGATTGATATAATTACTATATGATGTAGTCATAACGATAAATGGGATCATTTGAGTTTTGCTCGCTCGATATTGTTTTTTGGCAAGTCACAAGATATAAATAACGTTTATATCGGAAAACAGATCGTTTCGACGAACGCTGTTTGTCTAATCAAACGCGAAACGATTAATAGGTGCACACTGCACGGACACCGAGAGACGTGTTATATGTGAGATTAAGTAGAGTAATTAATATTAATTTAAAAAAATGCTCTTTTTTAATTTTATTTAAAAAAATGCAATTTTTTGCATTTTTTTGCAACTAAAATAGTTTTATTTTTTGTTAAGAATCTTTTTTCGAAATTCTGTTTTCGACACATTTCAGATATTGTTTTTAACAGCATGTAAAAAATTTTCGAAAGAAATTGGAGCCGTTTTCGAGATGTCATGTCCACCACCAGCTACTGCTTCCCTCCATTACCAATAATTCCCGTTATTATTAATATTTTTTAACGATTCTTTTTCTAAAATAACCATAAAAGAATATAGAATTATGTGCCAAAGTTTTAAATATTCAGTTTTTTATTTCTTAAATATTTAAGTTAAAAAAAGTCTATTTTTTTGCTTGTCAAAGTTGTCTACCTCTTAATAAAAATGCTAATATTTATTATATAATTATTTATGATATAGTTATAGTAATAAATAGCATCATTTAAGTTTAGCTCGTTTGATATTATCCTTTGACACAAGCTACGAATATATCCTGTATATACAATATAACGCATGTCGGAAACCAGATCGTTTCGACGAAGGTTGTTTGTCCGATTAGACGCAAAATGGCCGATGGATGTATGGAGAGGCAATACTACATGATTAAGTACAGAGTAATTAATACCGTTATTGATACGTGATATCGAGACAACCGTCCGTCATCGAATTCGGCACTCCACACGCTCGTTTGTACACGAAATTCATCCAGGACGATCGAGAAGACGCGAAAACGTAAATTGAGGGTGGGGGGCTCGATTATGCATTAATGGCACGAACCGAGCTGCAATTTCGAAATGTGGGCACATGACTGACGTGACTCCACATTCACAGAACGCGGGAAATTTCTTTGCGGAGCAAGGTCTTGTTAAAACGTAAATCGATAAGTTAAGAAAGCATGAAATGATACATCGCTCATGGAATTCGTGGTCAATGCAAATTGCGAGTATCGAACATTCATTCAAAACGAAAACGGTATCGGGCGGATCGCCGCAAATCTTATACATATCGTTTGCGATGGCGTATGCAAAGTAAATGGCAGTCGTTTGCCGCAGTCAGTTCTCCTCCGGGCTATATCTAAAAATCGCAAGAATAATAGGATTTTCCTCTTCCGGGATTGGAGTTATGCGCGGTTAAAATATTGGAGTTAAAATATCGGAAATGTGAAAAATAATTTCAGGAAATGACGAAATATGTGAAACGTTGAAACGCGATAGCCGAGCGGAAAGACAAATTCCGGATTATGAGAATCCGGTGTTCATTGATTTTTTGCTCTGCTTGTGGAGTTATTTAATTTCACTCGACGCGACGGTTGCAAATATTCAAATTCCAATTTATCAAATTGATAGCTTTCGGCTTTGCACGTCATCTCATAAAGCAAACAACACCTCGGTTTCGTTAGAGAATTATTATTATTTCACGATATCGCCGTATCTAAAGATATGATTTTTTTTTAAATAACTAGGAGTATTGTGAACGTATTCATTTTCGCGGAAAGTGATACGGTGCTTTAGACACCACGGGCTGAATATTAACGAAGGGAGCGGTGAGTTAGGTGAGGTGACGTTTAAAATCACACCACCTGCCGAGCAACGGCGGCGAGCCATTAATTTTAATGCTGGTCTCGCAGAAGACCACGTTATACTCTACTCCAGATATACGTATAGTACCCGCCGCGTTTGCCACGTGGGGGTTTCCGTAAACAGAGTTTCTCGTGTTGGACTTACGGGGGCGAAATTTGGAGTTTTTATTTAGTGAGAAAGTTTCACTCTCGCGCTTGCTTTTCGACGCAATGTGGGAAGAAATATTCGTCCACTTACGCTATGAGACGGCACGCAATGAATAAAGCCGCTCCCATCGGACCGATCACCATGTAAACTTTTTTCGTGTCCCACGATCGGGCTTGTAGTTTTAAGTGAAAAATTCAAGCTTCCCTTTGAGTTTACTAAAAAATGAAGCATATGTGCGATTAAAAACTTTTCATACGTGAATTAATTAGCCCTGTATTTAAAATTTTTTTACTTAAACTTTTATTTCATAACGAAGCACTCGTCCGCGTGCGAATTTCAATTATATCAAACTTTGGCGGAATAAAATATCGGTATAAAATAAATAAAAAACATGTGACAATACATGCCATATGTATTATAATATTATAAATGTGTTTTATATATACATATACATATATTATATGCGCTTTAGCTGTTGGCAACTTCAGCCGATCTTATAAACCAGACGACAAAGGGTCAAACTGCTAAAGGAGATTCCTCGCATCAACAGCGTACGTGCTAGCACGAAGATGCACGTAGATGGCATACGGCACCCTTTCACGCGCATTTTTCATTCTCAATTTAAATTCACAGCCCGCACTATAACCATCTGATTCGTGATAAACCAACGCGGGCGAGATACTGTCAACCAACTAGTAGAATACCGTGTATTGCTGTTTTTATTCGTAAAATGCAGAAATGATAGACTTGCGTAAATATCATCTCGATTGAGAAATCATAGAACTAACGCTACATTTTTTTTTTTTTTTTAAATAATGTATGATCTTTCACAGATTTAGAATTGTATTTATCATGGAGCGGAAGGCAATCACGTTCGTGAAAGACGATGAGTTCGCGCATGGTTGTATGGTGTATGCGATTTTAGTTGTGCCGTCGCGGACGGAACCAGAAGTCGGATAGTAGAGGGAAAAGGTGGAGTTATTTTATTTGATAAATGCATGGGAGTATCTGACAGCTGCTGCAAGAAGGCTTGGCTCTCCTGCGCCGTCGTCGTCATCGTCGTTTCTCTCTCTCTCTCTCTCTCTCTCTCTCTTTCTCTCTCCTCTCTTTACGAGTCGAGTCTCTCGATTCTATTTTCCAACTTGAGTAGGATGAGCGAGGGGGTAAAAGCGGGTGTCGAGGATGGCTGGGTCGAACTCGCCACTTTGCCTCGGCTTAAAAGGACACCTAAGTTGGCGCAGCCGAAGCTTCTTTGGGATGTTCGGAACTTGCTAGTCGTCAACGGGCATGGGGAAGGTTGTCGCTGATACTAATGTCTTTTCTTAACGAAGGAAGAATTAGTGCTTGCGACGAGAGAGTTGTTGAAGGAGTGAAATTAGAGCACAGATTCTTATTTAATGGCAAAATAATAAAGCCTTTCTCTCTCTCTCCCTCCCTCTCTTTCTCTCTTTCTATTTCTTTTATGAATGCACGCTAGACATTTATGCATGTTGTTTAATACATCTTGTTTCCTATTCTTTACACTGCAACTAATTTTACCAATATCAAATTTGTATATATGGTAAGTTTACTTGTGCATCCTGGTTTGAGTTTGAAGTGTAACTTTGCTCGACTGGAAGTCTTGTGGGATAGGTAGGCGATCTCAAGTACAATTGCGCTCCGTGCTGCAATTTCTAATCGTTATATTGCTCTGTCAGGTGCAGTGGGATTAATTTGCATTTACAACTCATGCACAACTGTTGCATTAACTGTTATCATAATTTTATAGAAATACAATTATCTAAAATCTCAATTTAAATCGTAATTGATTTTATATGGATGACTGGAATTTATTGTGATATAATTTACTACAAAACTTTATTGAATAAGTATTATAGCTCAATAAAATTGTATTTTTGAAAAAAAATCAGTGAAAAAAGTAAGGGTGAAGACTTTGTCTTGCAAGTTTTAATTACATCAATGTTCTCAAAGAGACTTCAAAGGATCTGCTCTTAAAGATTAAAAAAGCGTAATCGAGTCACGAGTTAGTGAGTTCTATGTAGCATTGCCGTACATAGTAATAATATTAGCGAGTACTACTTAAATTCTTCAAGAGAGTATTCAGAAAATTTTTTATGTGGAGAAGTTAACTTCGCATAATTATTTAAAAATAAAAAGAGAAGAAAATTAATCTTGTTCTTCAAGTCTTGGAAACATGCAAATGGTCGCTCATAAAATTCTTATGACCACTTCAGTGTTTTTATAAAATGTTCTCTTAACAAGGATACATTGTATTATATAAATATATAATATATAATATAAATATATTTTGTATATAGATATATCTTTTATATATATCCATATATATATATATATATATATGTATATATGTATACGTATCTGTGTCCAACTCTCTCCAACTATCCAAGGTTAATGAAGTTGTTCAATTGAATCCGTTTCGTTGAATCCTCCGGCAAGACACGCCGTGCGCCTTATTTTCCACGTCCGATCCCCAACGACGACCGCCTCCCGACGCCGATCCCCTTCTGAAAGCCAGGTAACTCTGTTTTCTCGATCGTGAGGTCATGCCGCGTACCAGAGGAGCGCTTCGGCAACGAACCAGCAATTGCTCGGGATCGATATTTTGCGGTTCGGTTATATATCGAGTTAAAGACGGTCCCCCGCGGAGGAAAGGCGATGGCTACGTATAGGTGGAAGGCGCCGACGTTGGTGGCGAGAGGGAGGTGGGAGCCGCTGAAATTGAGATGCCTTATCTCGAGGATGAGAAAGGAGCTTCCGGATGGAGTGCAGTCGAAGTGAGGTCTCGCAAAAATCTCTCGGGGAATAAAAGGGGATACTGCTTGCGGGAACACCGAGCAGTTCCAGGACGGTTCGAACCATTCCTGTCGTTCATACTCCGCGTACCCGAGATTTCACGTTTCCAACTAGAATTCCTTCGCGTGGAAGTGGAAGTTGAGAGTGAGTTGAGCGGACGTGCGCGATGTAAAGTTGCTGGCTAGTCGATCCCCCTTGAGTGACATTGCTACTTTTTTTGGGGTAATGCAACTTAGGTAGTCCTATTGCGACGCTCCCTGTTTTCTGCGTGCCTGGGAATCAACCTTGGACATATTGACCATCGACAGAAGCATCTGCATTGTCTGATAACAAAAGATCGATCTCTTGGTCCTAGTCCAATCATTTATACAATATTATAAAAGTTATATATGTAACATATTATAAAAGTAATATATTGTACATATATACATATATTATTTATCTTCTTTTTCGACAATCTCTCAGGTAGCAAAGTGAATTAAAAAGGAATTTTTATTGAACTCCCGAATTATGAAATAAATTGGCTCAAAAGTAATTCATTTCTATGTCACCAATTCTAAGTTCTTTTTTTAGATATCAAAAGAATTCTTTTTCTACTCTATAAGAATTCGCAATAAATTCGTAGAAATTATGGTTAGATACTATTTCAATGGAGCTTTACCTTAGCACTGTTTTGTATTTAAAGAAGAATAAGGAAGAATCCTTCATGATTTATCCAAAAAGGATTTATCAAAAATCTTCTGATCCAGTTTCTGCATCAGAAAGAATATAAAATGTAGTGCATTTTGCCATCTCTGCACTGTGTGATATCAGAGGTATCACTAAGCTGATCCGCAGCAAAAAATACTAAGGCCAAGTGTCTCACAGTTGCTCGCCTTTTATCTTAGGATGTAAGGATTTCTGCTTACGAGAAGGTACTAGCGCATATACAGTCGCGTTGCAGCAGCGCGCCAGTCTACCGCTCGCAGTTTCTTCGAAATATCAAAAAGGAATTCTTTTTGAGTTTATTTCAAACAAATTACGCGAATTCATAAAGAATTTGAAAAAATGGATCTTTTTTGAGTTCGTAACGATTATCTGTGCTATCTTGGCTATTTAAGATTTATGCGTTTTAAACCTCTATTATTTTCGTGTAATTATTAATAAACTGTGATAAACCCGTGACTTATGTAGATTTACTAACTTTTTAGTCAATCAATTTTTTAATTGTAGTAACAAGTAAAAAAGGGCTTTAAGATTTTCAAGCAATTTTAATTAATCTAACTTTAATTATACGATTACTAAAGTATAATATATACGATATCCTCATTTAGATTTATTACATATAATAAAACGATAAAAAATAAAACGCGGTGTATATCTGTAAAAGTCCTTTAGATTTATTAGAATCGTTACTCATATAAAATTAATTCAACTTTTTTTTTATTGAAACTTTACAGAGTAGTATCTAATAAAAAAGTTGGAATCGTGACTTTTACTTTCCATCTACCTGTGGCATTTACCATTCACGTTTATCGCGTACGGCTCATCGTTTTTGAAGTTAAACCCTTGAAATGTCCATTGAATGTGTATCGTTTCTACAATTTTTGACACCTGTGGTCGTTGTTATGTGAGCTCCTTAGAACGTAACGTATTCTACGGGACCGTACGAATTCTACAAAATCGCTTTACTCCTTTAGATATCGTAGAATCGTTACGCTTACACGGTAACATTCCCGTTTCGCGTGTAAGCGAAGATCTCGAAACGGTGTGCGTTTAGCACACGCGGGCTTGCGATAGCGCTAGAAAAATTGACCTGGTAAAGGAGGTGCTCTATGAAATTATCTGGTGCAACCTCCCCTTAGGATTCCTCGCACTATATCGCGTTCCGCGATTGTGCTCGTTAGACACCCCCGCACGAGAGACTGACCTTTATCCCTTGGCGAAAGATCCAGCCCCTATCTGGCGCCAGCCAGGGAATTTCAGCATCTTCGCATAGATACCCCGAGGTAATGCTCCCGAGTGGCGTACCTCCGCCCCACGATTCCCTATAAAAACAAATTGCCCCAAGCCGGCGTATTTCTCCGTTTTCGCGAAGATTTACGAAGGTTGGAGGCTAGGAGCGGTTGGTGGATGTTCGAGGAGGAGGGGAGAGACGGTGGAGTAAGACGGTACCGGTGTTACCCCGGCATCTCCTGCTGGTCACTTTTATGTGTCGGATCGTTATTTTTACAGGGCCAGGCGCTCTCTCGCCTCTTTGTTCAATCATTTACTGCCGCTGCCGGAACCGGCCCCGGTTCACTAGATGACGTAGCGGGACGTAGCGCAACGGGGCGGAGTGATGAAAACGAAGGGCTTGCAAACCCCGAGGGCCTCGTCCTTCCTTCGTACATAACGGCCCTCCGTCAGGTTGTGTCGTCTTGTTGAACGTCGATCCCATGTTCGATCCGCGATCGATTCGGTACGGGCAGCTCTGCTTTTGTCGGCTTGACGTGATGAAGTATATGAAGTATAAGACGTGAACGCAGAAGTTTGAATGCGGTTCTGTTTGAGAAAAGAGAGGCATTATATGAAAGTTTTTTTATGAATAAATAGTCGAATTTGTATTGAAGAAATAACAACTCTTAAAAATGAATTGTTATAAGAGTAATTTTACATATTTTGATAAGAGGACGGTAATATTAGCACGTTGTTTAATGTTTATATTGCGTTTCAGATGAATAAGCTTCGTCCATGCGAAATTGATTATTCTATCTATTTCTCGTTTAGGATACTACCGCGCTGCTTTGTATATTTAGTTGTTGGATTTAAAAAATAAATGTATTTTTGTTTTATTTAAAACAGAAAAGACGGTTTTTTACCTGCAATATTACAGCTGCAAACCATTTCGTCTTTCGCAAGATGAAAAAATGTAAAATATCAAGAAGATAAAGAAGGTCTGCAAAATCTAATTAGCACCTTAAGTTTTCTTGCCAGATTAATAAGTTTACTTTGCCTGATTACTTATTATAAACGCAGCTCTCTCAGAAAGTTCTTAAGAAGTTCTTGACCCTTCCGCGATAAATCAAAAAAGCGTGAATAGATAACACTGCATACTAGTGAAGATGTATATATATGTGTGCGAGCATATCTATATGAAGCGTACGTACACATATATAATATGTATCGAGAAATATGCGATAGAACGAAAGTGCTTATATATCTCCAAAGACGTCCCGAAAAATTAATTTTTATGGAGTCTTCTGCCGGGTCCAGAATCCACGGACAAAAATCGCCGACGCGCAATTTCCACGGAAATGGCGGAATCCGTGAGATGACCGACGAAATCTCTCGCTCGCTACCAGTACACTTTACGACTTACTAAATGCGCGGTCGGGATCCTACGCGCGGATACGGTCGAGGGGATACATATAATATGTAACGGTCCATATATTCGCCGAAGCAGATTGGTGTTTTCCTCGTTAAAACTTGGGCGCGCGAGAGCCACTCCCACGGAGTACTCTGCGATAACCCGAATAGAGGAATGGGCGCTGAGGTGAAGACTGGACGTAGGGCGGGGACGAGGGAGAGATTGAGAAGAGCTATGTCCCGGCGTGACCTCCGGTTTGGCCGGAAATGATTCATACCCGCGGGGACCCACTGCTGAAACCGGTGCTCTTTCAGCGGATTCCGCGAAGGCTCCCCGCGAACATTCGTACATTCGTTTCCTTTAATAAGACATCTGGGAAGGAGCCGCGTTCGCGTTTTGTTACTAATATCTCACGCCGGCGCGGGGAAACGTTGCGGTTAACGAGAATGGACGGAAGAGAGAGCTCCTTTTATGACTTTCGAGTTATGATTGGGTATGGTATCGCGCGCCGTCTAAGCGCTCGTAATTTCTGTCATACGACTTGTTGACGGAGGTATTTCGAGGGATTCAGAAAAGAGAGTAGTCGACGTTGTTGTTGATGCTCACGTTAATGTGCTCTGCTCAGCATCTTCTTAAAAAGAATGAAAAAACAATGACTCTGTACGTAGTTTCTTTTGAAATATTAAATGTGAAGTTTTTTATTTTTTTTACCGTGAGGAGAGCTAAAATAATCAACAACTTTATGGAGGAGAACAAGACAGAGAGAGAGAGAGAGAGAGAGAGAGAGAGAGAGAGTCGGCTTGACGAAACTTTGTGCAAAGAATCCAGGGGAAGAGCTCAATTTTAATATCGTAGCAAGTCGCAGACGCAGCCGCGACAAGTGCAGGAGGAATTTAAATAATGGCGCGTAGCATCGAATATTTGCTGAATGAACTTTGCCAGGGAAGAGACCTCCGACGATCTCCGAGTCAATATTTCGCAGCTTTCGCGAATCCTTCCGGCAAATAACGACGGATTGGTTCTGGTCGATGGCAGCAGCCCGACCGAAAGCCCGGTTACTTACGCGTACGTCTCATTCCTTCCGGTTTCGGAGTTCGCGCGCTCTTGGCTCGTAGCTTCAACCTTACCGGGGGTGTAATATCGAAGGCGTAGGTACATACGACGTCGCCTGATCCGTCTCACCGTGAGTACCGAGAGCTATTCGGGCGTGGAGAGAGACAGCCCTAGCAGCTCGAGCTCCGCTGACTCTAAAGACGAGGGGGTGGGGCGCGTTCAACCGTGTATAATGTCGAGAGCGTTTCCGTAATAGTATCGACGAGCCGTGTCGAGGCTGTGATTCGTGACCAGAAATTGCAGCTCGAAGATTCCTCTCTGATTTTCGCGGGGGTACGACGCGAAATCATCAGCTATCAAAAACGCGCAATGAAAAAACATTCCTGTTTTTAAAACGTTAGACAATTTTCCTTTTTAGCGTAATCGATTTTCCGTTCGCCGCAAATTAGTCGGTGCCGATCTCGTTTCAGCGAGCTGCGCGAAGCGAGTCGCGTTGATTTCAGTGAATCATCGCGGAAGATTCCGGAATCGCTCACGAAATTTCACCGCGCCGGAGTGTTGAAACTTCGGTATCAACCGGACTGGTTGCTCTCCCCTTATATATACACATTTCCTCCCAAGTTGCACACTTACGAGGGTATACCTAAGACGACTTTCCGCGTGTTTCCGCCGTGCACCTGGCTACCCTATGAGATCTTGACGAGTAGGGCGCGACGTGGCTGCCGATCGGCGCTTCCCTAATTTCGCGGATGTAATATCATCCGTAATATCGGGCTTAATGTTAGTTTCAGACTTCGGGAGTTCGAAGATTACCGGCGGAATCATTTCAGTAGAATTTCTCCAGATTTCTCGTGTTCCCTGCCTTTGACGCCGCTCGCCCGCGCCGTCGCGCGGCATCATGCACTTTGTGCATCGGTGCGACTTCGATGTGTCCTGTACTGCGTCTATATATATTGGCGAATCGCCCCGGACGAGGGATCTCTGCAAAGTAATTGGCTGGCGGTTAACTCGTGCGGCTGTGGTACTCGTTCGACCAGTCTTTTGAATCATGTACCGATGGTACTTCGTTAACAAATTCCACCAGCAAAGGGATATCAATAAAGTCTATAGCGTTAGTTTATACCGCTAACACTGTAGGTTTCCAGTAATTTCGTTTCCTTCAAAATCGCATTTTTATATCGTCTGTACAATTCTCTCGATCGCGAGTAACCCACTAATAGTCATTATATTCAGTATTTCTGTCTAAACTCGCCCCTCGTCACTCGTCTTTCACAATCCACAATCCACAATCCATATACCAAATATAGAAATTTAATTAAAAGATTTAATTTTTTTATTTGCGATTGCCGGGTTACAATGAAGTCTTTTGTTGGACTTTGTGCGTTCAGCCGCGAGACATTCAGCTATGGATCTCGTATGACAAACGAGCGCTGCAATATAATTGAACTTGGACTAATTAATCCTTTCGCTCAGACCGAATTGTTATCAGGATTTAAATAATAGGAGACTCTGATTTTTACGTTCTTTTTTTTCTATTACTTATTATATTTCTTAATTGCATGCTAATTAAATATCATTTTTCGTCACGGATATAACTATAGCAACAATATTAATATTTGTTCTTTTTTTTCAAAAAGTGTTTAATTTGTCAGTTTTTAATTATCGAGGGGAGATTTTAAAACGCAGTGGTGGATGAACAGAGTGGGCCATTTTGATTAATCCACTCAAATATCTCAAAACCCGTAAGTTTTGGAAGGAAACTTTTTAGACAAAAGTTATTCAGTGTTGAGGGAGTCATCTGATGACCTTTATTTGACCTTGGATCAACTCCAGGGGATTATTTCAAGGTCAACTTTATTTTTTAAAAATAAAACTCCCTATTTTTTATTGCATATTCTTGCAGCCCTTGTCGAGACGTTTTCAATACACTATAACAAAGCTCTCTTTCGTTTAGAATTTTCTGATATATTTCTTGTCATGATATTTTTAATATAAAATATGAATATCTCGTAAAGTATTCATTTTTTGATGACTTTACTTTGATACTTTTATATACTTAGAATAATGAAAGAAATCGAATAATAATATTAATTTTTACGTTTGCAATTTTGTAAAATTAAATGCGTCTACAAGATGCAATCAAATTTTTTAAAATAATTTTTTCTGTTTTTTTTTTTTACAATAATTGATTCCTTTTATTATTCTATGTATAAAAGTATCGAGGTACTCATCGAAAAGTGAATACTTTTAGATATTTCATATTTTATATTAAAAATATTATAACAAAATTTGAAACTTTAAAAGGAAACTTAAGTAGATTAATTAAAATGGCCCACCCTGTATACATAGACATATAACATGCCAGGATAACGAAACTATTATTAATTGAAAGAACAATGATGTAAATACGAGTATATTATTGGTAGATTATATTCATACATACGCTTCATAGATCGATCTATGCTAGATACCATCGCTCTTTCAGCCGTAATGCAAGGGAATCCGGCATGTAATCGAACAAAGGTTAATTGATGTGGCCTTTTAGTCGTTTGATGAATGTTACGGCTATTATCAATGGCATTTGATCCATTTCACCGATTACGTCCTTAACTAGAGCGAATTTCTCTATGTCCCATGAAGAGGGAGATAACATTATCAGCCATTATCCTCCCCGTCCGCACTACAAGCAAAATATTATTTAGCTTTGTGTCTGGATTGTAATATTGCTGCATATTTCACGTATATGGCAATTATAATTTTGATTTTATAGGTACGATATATAAATCGCTCGTTCTCAATTTCATAAAAGTATATCATAAAAGTTTTTTAATCGCATAATCTTTCTGAAACAATATCCATAATAAGCTATTTTTTTTTTAAATAAAAAGTTACGAAATAATTTTATTTTTCCGAGACTCGTATATAATGTATATAAAAAGTCGGACACCGCGTCACTTTTACTTAAACCGGTTTATTGAGACATATTTTAATTTCAAATTAGCCAACAGCTATTTTTCATTAAATGGATCTTTAAGACGAGGATAAAACGAGGTTGCGAAGATTGAAAATAGCTAACTATCGAGAGACGATAAATTAAACTCGGCTCGAAGTCTCTGCCTTACTTGGCTACGCCAGCGGGCGGAGCCCGCGAGATAAGGAATTTCTATCGTGATTTGCATTTTACAGCAGTACAGATCGGCCGGATAAGAGTTCGAACTTGCGTGGTATCGGGCGCCAGATGTCTGACTACTCGAGACACGCTTATCGAACATAAGAATCTTTTTATTAAGTCTCATTATATCATATTCATGTAGAGTTAAACTATTCTGTGTTAATTTTGTCATAATTTGTAAGTAACAATTTACACAGCAGATATATGACGTAAATGTATAATAACGATCTTTCTCTCATAGAAATCTGATAATATACATATAATTCATAATAAAAATAATCATAAACCGAAGATGAAGGTGTTCTTTCGTCTGGAGCTCTCGTTGCAGCGTCTGTTCGCGTATTTCCGTAGGGAAGCGCTGATTTAATATTTTCTAAACGTCGTTTCGCGAAGTGAACGGTCGGGCAGAAATGGAATTTTTATCAAGTCGATATCGATACGCCCGTAGATCAAGGTACCGACGCGATTTCTGCCTTACGCCGGAACTGATCAGCCGGATAAGATCTCCGGAGTAGCAATATCGCCGGCGGGAATGTTGCATTGGCGACTGCACACACGGCGCTAGGAACACGGGCGAGGACTCGGTGAGCGCGCGGAGAGATCGGGCTGCTGCACTGAGAAACGTAAGGCCATGTCACGTCTCGGCTTTGACCCGGGCCACCTTCTCTCGTCCGAACACACGTCCTCGCTTTATGACACCTGTTTGCTGGCGTTGCTTCTCACCGTCCGACCGCCCTTTTCCCTAGAACCCTTGCCCTATTGCCGCCCATATCCACTATGTCGACACTGCTACTCGACGTCCGTGCACGTAATATGCTCGTCAAATCGATACCGTTGCCGTTGCTTTAGACACGTTGGATCACACGGGAAAATATTGAACCGTGAGAACGGTTTCTCGTTTCTTTCTTTCTTCCAAGATGTTGGCGTGTTTTCTTATGAAGTACAAAATTGTTTAGAGGAGAGAAGAGCGTCTTGCTTGGGACACTCTGATAAACTTCGTGAGAAAAAGTGCAGTTATATCGATGAAACTAACTGTCCACCTATATCGATTATTATTCGCTTCAGAAAGTTGTTTTCGTGATCGATACTCATTGGAGTGCCGATTTCGTCTATTGGTATATCGCTTTATCTATTTTGATACTCAAACGGTATCCGGTCGATTGAGTCGCGAACTCCGATATTCTGTGGCAGTGCATTTTTGTCGATTTCTACTTTCCACGCCCTAGAGTTTGATGCTCCATGTAAATGATATTTCCTGGAATTTTTGGATTTCTTCCACGGACCTCGCTATACTGGTAGTATACAAAGTATCGGCTTTTTATCTATTTGGAATCTTCTCTACTTGAATTTACAACACATTGTTGACATTTATTTTAATATTTTTATCACATGTTAAAAAGGATTAGGTATTAAGTTGTAAAAAAAAATAATATTTAATATGATAAATTAGATATATTTCTAATTTATATATATATATACCTGCATGATCTATATTTTATATAAAACATCTTTAATAATTAAATTTTTACATTATTTCTCTATATTACTATTTTTCAGAAAATAATGTTCCCTTTCGTTTGATAAATACATATATACAATCAGATATTTCTATCAATTTTCTTTCCCTTTTAAATGCGAGCGGCCCATTTTCAACACACACACACGAAACCATCTTTATTATATCTCGCAGAGCTTAGAAAAAGCGTACAGTGTTTCCATTGCGAGCCAGGTACTACGAGATATAGATTTTTCCTAAGTCGTTTGAGCCTTCTTCTGTTCTATCTCTTTGGTTGTACCCAAGAAGGTAGATCGGATCGAGCTGCTGCACTTCCGCAGATTGAAAAGTGCATCTAGTAATTTGTCGGGCTTGAAGCGTCTAGTGCTATGTTTTATTCTTGGGAAAATAATTTTATACGCTTTTTTATCGCATATCTGCGCGAAGATTAATTGATCCGTAAAAATCATTTAATCAAATTCTTTAGTCTATTGTAACATAATTACCTAGATAGAAAATCTTGTAAATTTTTAGGAAATTATATACATACGATGCATAATTAACGTGATTTATGAAAGAACTTTCTGAGAGATATGCCAGGATATTTTATTTTAACAATTAAAACATTGCGAGAAAGTACACTAATCAAAGAGTCTGCTCTAAAACTTGGACTTGTCGAAATATTTGTAGTTGAGAGAAACTGCCAATATTAGCCCGCGTTATTAACAAGATAATAGTAATTAAAAGTTTGAGGACTTATAATAAAATATTGGAATATTTCGTTTTTATTAACCGTGTAATTCCTAATTAATTCTTGCCAAGAGAGTAGACTAAGGGGAGTGCCTTTGAAAATCGTATGATTCTGTCGCTATACCATTACCGAATATAAAACCGAGCTTCTCCCGGTCTGCTCGGCGCAAGATTTACAGGGTGAAGCATCAAGAATAGAGGGGCGTTACGCAAGGAAAAGTGGCTTGCTACTGTAAGACAGTGACACACGACAAATTGTCTGGCGTTTCGACAGGAATCTAAAGGCAGATTTATTGCTCGCCAGTGTAAAGGCACTCGTAGGGGCCGTACCTACATCGCGCCGTCTCACAATCCGTGTCGTTCCGCTCTGCATATATCCGTCTTTGCGTCCGTGAATATTCAATCGACTCAAATATTTGGTAACATTAAACAAGTGCGTTCGAAATGACGAAAAAAATAATAGAGCGGCTGATGACTTGACAGAAATGTTATATTTACAAGTTTTGAATTAGCGAGAACCACGAATGGTCCTCCACAAGTCCGGCAGAAATTCTCGCGTTATGTTATTAACGGAGCGGAAATTCTCTTATTCCGGCTTTTAGCAGGAATAAGGGAATACCCGTATATAATTGCGGCGCGAGTGCGGCAGTGGCCCGCTTTACCGTACCGGATAGAGAAGTGAAGAGAGAAGGAAAAGTAACAGCGGTCTCCTGAGGACGATGGTTAAAGGAGGCTTTAGTGGGCTGTTGGCCCCGGTTTGATATTCCGCACGTTGTGGATTACGACCGGTAATAACATTCCTAGGACGATCTCGAGAATATAGAACGCGATCTGAAGCGAGATCAGCTACGGAATAGCGGGGAATGGCCGTTGGTGGCAAGCATGTTGATTTCCTGCCAGTGTGGTCAGATCCGGTCTGCGAATTCCGACGGTTTACTTTCACGACGGTTTCGACTATCTCTCAGTTTATCTGATCATGTTAAGAGATACGATAGGATCGCGAAATGCACGTGTCGGATTATTCGATCAGACAGATAACTTGACTATTAAATTTGCGCGATATGGGATTGACCGCGCGACGAGTTTCTTCAAGACCGATTTATTAACCCGACGTGAAGAGAAAAGTGTGGTCGCAAAGAAAGGGTTTGTAAATTCAGCGCAACGGATGAAATAAATTAGATATAGAAAAGTTATACGGGCTTGAATTTTTCCCAGGCTTATACTTTCCGTTTCCGGTTGTATAAGTGCAAAAAGGAATCGTGCCTCGAAGAATCCGAATCTCCAGTAAATACTCACGTCCGTATGAAACTACGCAGATGCAATTTAATGCCGCGGGGAAGATGGATCATCTTGCGCCCGAGGCCGGTTCATCGAACTGCAGACACTGTGTGGATGCTGCGTGGGTGTGTCTATGTGTACTTTCCATATCTCTCTCCCTTCTTTGCCGCGAAAAGAAAAGTGGTCGCTGAAAGACGACGCATCGTCGCTCGAGCGTGGCATACACTCAATGAATACCGCTTTCTTACTCGGATGGAAAGGAAAACTGCGTCTGCGAGACGATCGAGAGCGCGCGTCGACTTAACTTACAGGCTTCTCGACGAATTGTTCGTTGAATTCGAAGCGACGCCGATCGTTTTGCGATCACTTCGTGTAAACGATATCTCTTTACATATGTTTTGTACGGCTAGGGCACGCAGCGATTAAGAAACTGCAACATTTCATTGCGGGCGCTGGTCCTGTGTTTCTATTCTTTTCAAAACTAGAAAGTAAAAGTTTTCGAAAAGGCGGTAACGTTACTAATTTTTATAAATCGTAATTTTATGATTTCGCAGCGTCTCTTTTTATCGATGGGCAAAAGCGATTTAAATAAAAATATAACGCGGAGCATTTAAAGTCGCGCTCCGGCTGGAAGTTCGCTTGATTGGACATCAAGATTCTTTTACTCGGTTAGAAAGTGAATTCAGTGAGACGTAAGGACGGAAAAATTGCATTCCTTTGATAAAGAAATTCTCAATCTCGTTACTGCGAAGTAATCTATTGATAGATAAATGCATTCTATCGCGTTTAAGATAAAATTGCTAATATTAAATGTAGCGCTGATTCTATTTATTGAAAAAATATTCTTCTCAATATACGAATATTACTTTTATTGTTTTATACAAACAAAAAAGGTAAAAGTAATATATACATTAGTATACATAAATTAAAGTAACAAATACAAGAGTAATGTATACTTATATCTTAAAACGTATAAGTTATTTGCAAAACAAAATTTAAATGAAATTCCGTGAGAATATCACGCAATATTCAGCCTTATATGGTGGATTTACTTTAATTTTATCTCGCTATTTACCTATCGTCTGGCAAACGCCAAAGAGATTTTCCGTACGTAAACTTGTATTGGTACCTTTGATGTGCATTTAGCTCCAGCTTTGACTCCTGCAGTTGCATTTCTGGTCCTTTAATCAACACCTTCTAAAGATTAATAGAGCATGCAATGTAATATCAACGCTTCAGTTTCACACATTATATAATTTAAGCTGTAATATTGATGTTTCTATAAGGAGAGAAGGACATATTAAGGACAATTTTCAACGCTATACATACATAATAAACTCATTTAAAATAATTAATAACTAATTTTAATGAAGACATCGAAAGAGGTATTTGTCAAATTTAAATTATACAATTAATTAAATATATTAGATCTTTTTATTAGATTTTATTTTTCTAATTTTTTCTATTATTACACAATAGAATATATCAGTATTATATTAGATCAGGATATCAGAGTGTAAATTTATTTTTGATTAATTTCCATGAGGACTGGAAATGTTATTTTAAATACACCACAGCGAGAGATATTAGAATATCATGTTTATCATATAAATTTGCATTGTTTGAATGAACTATTGCGCATTTGGAGAGCACATATTGCTCGTGCGCGAAATTTTGTAATGTATTACGAGTTTGGTAAAGCGCGTAGTGCTCGAGAAATAATTAAAATACGGAATCAGTTGACGCCGCCGCGAGAGCTAGCGGAAAATAACACGCCTAATTACATTTGCGTCTGGATTCACGAAATAATTCACGATTAATGCCACCTCGCATAGCTTTAATATCAGATATTTCACGTAATTTTTAATACCACGCGGTCGGCGCGCATTTACTTGCTTACGACTGAACGCGAATTTATTCGCGCGCGTGCGGCGGAAAATGTCTGTTATTTTCCAAAAGCGGAAAACGGTGGATCATCGATTAGTCGGATTAGCACGTTTGTTGTAGGATCGCGTAAATCCATCACGCGCTATGCCATTCTGTGTACAAGTTCACGTATCGGATGAATGGATTATCCATCCGATTCGTTGTAGGGGCGAGAACGGATTGTATTCCATATTTACATTGAAAGCGGGAGCAGCAAAATTATCTGACTAGTGTCATTTACAAACATTTCAACGTAAGGGTACGCCTCGCTGAATATCATTACATTACGTACGTGCTGTACGCATTATATACTAACGGGAGATAAGCTTGACCAAAACCGATACAGCTCGAAATAGTCACGGGTGTAGGACGCGATCGCATACATACATATATGTCGTCAAAATATGATGGACTATCAAGTTACAAGCGTGACGTGACATGCGGCCGGTGCTTCGAAATAAAAATTAAAATTTGAAAAATTGTACGAAAGAGATGTCGTACGTGTTCATTTAGAAATTGAGAACATCATAAATATGTAGAATGAATATTTCTAGAGGCAAGGGCAAGACTTTATTAACGCTGGTTTTAAAATATTTCTCGTCACACTTTAAACTTTTCATCGATTCAAATGCAGTTTGTCCATTAACTGTTTCTGAAAAGAGTGGAATAGTACCTAAACGAAAAAGTTTTACTTTTATAATAATCTCTGTTCAAGAAATATGATATGCATATCATGATTAATGCAGATGCATTCAGCATAAGCACCTGTAGAACGCAAAATGCAGGAGATTCGTTTTATCGTATATTTCTATGTCAATTCTTTGTCGAATTAAAACTTTTGTTTCAAAAATTCGGTACCGTGTACCGTGTACCATTTATGAAAGAAGGCCGCACACATTTTTTACTTCTAATTTTTTGTGCTAGTCAGGAAAATGGTTAATTCAAAACACATGTAGCAACCAATACTTTGAAACATATTACTCCGAGAGAAATACGCGCTGATCAACCCCGTCGCACTAGATCAAAACAGCCATCAATCGCAGGTTGATATAATCGCCAATATCTTCACATAAAAAAATCAATGTAATGATCTTGGTCTTGTTCGGAAAAAAAACCTAAGACTCTAACGTTGTTAATGAGAACAAGATTGTTTATCTCGATCGATTAATTTGCCAGACATCGATTAATTATGAAAATAAAATTGATTTTGCCCCAAAAATTGATTTCCGTTTTTTAAAGTAGATATTTCCTAAGATATATTTATCGAAATTATATAGATTGATATAATCAGGAATATCTTTATATAAAAAAATCGATAAAATCATAAAGATGAATTAGAAAATACGTTAAACGCGTATATGTGCCTTCAAACATTGAAAGGTCAGTGAAATGAACGTTCAATAAGAACGTTCTGCAAAAAGAAAATGACTATAATAATCTGAGACTTTAGTTCTCTTAATGTAATACGATATCAAATTGATGGTGAGTTTCATTCAAAGTTCATTTGGAGACTTCCTAGTAATGGTTGAAAGACGCAGCAGATGGACGAACACGGCCGCGCGTAATGCGTTCCTCTTGTTTGCTCGTGCCGAAGAATGACGACAATTGAGCAGCTTTGTCAGCAACAATTTTATTCGACAAATAGAGCGGTGACATTTTGGAGCGTCGTCCAAATAGTTTTATTTTGAAAATCGCACGCGAGCATTGTTTCAAGTGGAAAATATGCCATGAATTTAATGTATAAATAATCCTGTAATATCAGCACACTGTATTGAATTTTATCGGGTCTTTTTACAAAATTGCATACGTTTGAGAGAAAATACCTTCACAAAATGATTATTACAAAATTATTTGACACGATGAACGAAAATGACTTTGTTTAAAATTAATTAATTTCTACTCGATATTATGTAAAAAATGTTTCTGTCGAATTTTAAAAAATAGAAATTTGAATAATAGAAATTTGTACCGAAAAGCGTACTTATTGTATATATCTTAGGAAGTCGTAAATACTCATTATAAGTAAAATTGAAAATAAGTTGTGTACAAAAAGACGATATTGTATTGTGCGATACTTAAAATTTAGTCTTTACTTTCCGTTGGTCTGCAATAATATATAGTTTAAAGTGATTAAAGTGCGGCGCCACAAAATTTGCCTCGATAAATATCGCGGTAAGTGTGGATTAACTTTGCTATTGTATGAAAGGGTCGGTTTTCCCTTGGAAACTAAATTTGAGCACGGCCGAACGAAATTTCCAACTCAGCTTGATATGTAAATGAACTATTGTGATTGTTATTCCTGCCATAATTTTACACGGAGTCGATAAGTCCGAGGACGTTCTATTAAGACAAAGTTCGTTCGTTCGTTCGTTCGTTTCTCGTGCGAATTGTAAATTTTCTTGAAAGATTCTGAAAGTAATGACTGAGCGCACGGCAGACTAAAACTTATTTTTAGTGTCATGTCATACCTAGTTTGATAAATTTTTACGAGGCAAATAATTCTCGGATACAAAATGCAAACAAATTGCTCTTATTAATATGACATTCCGATATCAGAATGTTTCTCGTTTCTCAATCCGCAAAAATTGGAACATTCTATTTTCACTATATATTTTTAAATTTTTTAATTTATCACAACGTGCAACATAAATCTGCCGCGTGACTCAATAAATCTGTCACAAAGCTCAGAAATAGCGAAATAGAAATTTCAGTCATCCGGATTTATTGATATTAACATTGCGGTGCCAAAGAATTTTGCAATCTATATTTTACACAGAGTTATTAATTCATAACAGATATAATCATAAACAATGTCAACTCATATAAGAATGATAGAAATGCTTTGCTGTATATATTAAATATCTCTGCATGGAATTTTTCTAGATTTTAAATAATTTTAAATAATTTTAGACGTTACTGGATAATACATTTTTTTTTATATTTGATCGGGGTTTACGTGATTGCAGAGAATTCGATTGAAGAGAATTTGATTAGCGCCAATAGCAAATATTCGGACAAACCGTAAAAGCTCTGTGTCTGTGTTTGCTTTAATTAACCCCGCTAATTTACGATTCTGTTAGTTTTATATCACAGTTAATGCATAATAAATCAATTACCAAATTAGGGGATTATTGTGTGATAGCGGGCGCCATTGGTGCAACATGCTGCTTTAATTTACACGCGTGTTAATATTCAGGACATATTTGGTTGAATAAATTGTAGATCGTTGTTTGTAAAATATTTTCTTAAACATTTTTTCTTTGGCTCAATATTACTCGCAATATGTTTTTTATTTTTCTACTACATTTCATTTATGTTTTTAAAATTAAATTTTTAAGCGCAAACAATCGTATTAGGTATATGTGCTTTAATATCAAAGTTTGTCAGGGATAAAAAAATTGTTCTCTCGTGAAACATACGTTAATATTGTAAGTGATTAATTAAATCCACAAAAATCTCTTGAGGCACTCATTCGTACTTATCTGACATTGCAATAGAATTGCATCGAAGTTTCAATAAGGAATGTTCAAAGAGCTCTTAAATTGTTTTCTGATTTAATCTATCTGAAACATTTTTATTCCTTAAAGTGGTAAGAGCTACACAGCTTCTTTTCCAAAGGCAATCCACGGCACACGCGGCACGGATACCGTCGTCGGTACGTATTCAAATCTTCAACGGGATCTGCAACGAATTGCATTAGACAGTCAAACGAATTTTCCTCCTCGGAATTCTTACGGATGGCGTTTAACGTCATTAAGACCATCGCTCGATATCTTAAAGAGGGGCGTCTCCGGATACGCGAAACATCGTCCGTTGTCGTCGGACGATCGCATGGATATTGCGACGTAACGGAATTTTTCATTAAATAGTCGAGTTTCTCCGCCAAGTAGCTGAACTAGCATTAATGCGGATACCGATCTCCGCGCGCGCGTATTTAATTACGGCTCGCGAAAGAAAAGAAAGTGCCTCTGGTTGGAAATTAGACTGATCATTTGTCCCGGAGTGTCCGTTTCAATCGACGGCGCGCCGTGGAATACTTCATTTAAATCCGATCACACACAAACCGTTCATTAGCAAGTCGTAAAATCAATACAGCGCGCGCGCGCATTTATTAACGGTGCGATATCTAAATAAAGAGTTAATCATTGTTAACAATTTAACTCTAAACTTTGCGTACGTTCGCGATGCGGAGTTATTTATACAATAAATTTTGCTGCAAACGACAAGTTCGTTAACCTTGCGCGCGTCGGACAATTGACTGAATATCGAAATTAATCCTTTCCAAACAATCGTAACTCGCGGTTGAGGAGTAACGTAAATTGCAAAATATCTAAGCCAAATACGGCCCTTCTATAATGATAGTAGTGGAGCTATAACAGAGATTTCCGCGATAACATGATATACACACAATGGAGCGCAAAAGCTAATTAATTAAGCGAGTATGCAGGGTAAGCGAGTGGCTCCCAACACGTTTCACCGCAAAACATATTAGCAGAAATGGTTTACGCGGTATTTACCGGTGACACTCAAAGGGCCGTGGCTCTACTTAAAGCGGAATAGAATACGGTTTAACGAGCCACTTCGGATAATCCACTTCGACTGGCACACGAGGGAATATCATTATAGCCGGCACGTAGTACCCCCCCCCCCTCACATTCGGCAAGTTCTGAAATGGCACACAGTCGAATATTACCAGCAACGTATGGAGCTTAGGAGACCACGTGACGCGCGTATTCCGAAAGCGAACGAGAATATAACGGGATATTAGAGTTATAATCAACCGGGTGTATTATAAACTACAGTTATATAACATATAAACCACGTGTACCTGCAACACACGCTGCTCTCGCTAAATATTGCACTCGAGCGATATTCTCGTACGCAAATTGATTTTTTACTGGTACGATGTACTCGCTCTGTTAGGGAGTATCGTTACTTACTCGTTTCTGAGTGATAAATTAAAGATATTGTATATATAACGTTTGATGTATAAGTTTTATAGAAGAAGAATCGGCACATTTTCAAATAAACAATATTATAGAATACTTATTATGTACCTAGTTTTCGTGAGAACGTTAAATTCTGGCCTCGTTAGACGCCACGATACTATGGCGCTGTTTACGGATAGTCGGCAGTATGGTATACGTGTATACTTAGTGGATTGATAGTTTGTCGGATAACCATGGACATCGCCTAGCTAGGTGTCGATTAATTCGGATACCTGTCAAATCAAGATATGCAGAGCGTGGCATGTCTGATATGCATGTAACTAGCGCGAAGCGTTACGAAATTTGACTCCTTTGTAGTCAGATTATATTCGCGTGGTTGAAGGTAATCGATGAGATACATACATATGAACGCCGGTTTTCGATCAACGGCGTACAGTCAACTTTTCGAATTTAACGATATACGAGCGATTTTATAACGTCACCTAAAATTAATAACATATCAACATTTATCGCGCCGCTTTTACGTTAAATTTAATTGCGCGCGCTTCGGCGGAAATTGAAATAAGAGCGTTAAATCCTATTGATTTACGTTAACACATTAATTTTTTTCATTGTCTTCCTTCGTGCATGCACACAGAAAAATATCATTCTACAGCCAAGGAAAACAATTGCTTATTTTATTTTATTTGTTTTAAGTAATTTTCTTCAACAAAGAATATATATTTTTTTTAATAGTATTAAGATATACTTGACACAAGTCTTAGAAAAGCTCATTATTTTTTGCTCAAAAAAAGAATTTAGTTTTCTTTCAAGAATATTATGTACTTAAGTACATGCTTCTCTTCCGAAGACTCATAGCAAGTAAACAGAATTCTAATATTAATTAAATATTTTTGTTTGAAGTACTAGACTTGTTAAGATCCAGAGTAAATGTGATGCTTGTGAACTTTATGCTAGATTTGCTGATACATAAACTTATCAAATACTTTAGAACAAGTAATATTTACTTGCAGGTATAGTATGTACTTTTCTGTGTGTGGCGATGTAACGCATCACTTTTCTAGAATAATGATATCAGAAGTCCGATTTCCGATTGACTATCATTTATATTCTAGTAGCTCTTACCGAGGTGCCATTTGAGCATACAAATTTGATTTGACTTCATTCATTTAATTAACGTTCACCTCCGATTCGATCGGTGGAGTTCGTGGAGACGCGACGCTCTTACTCGGAAAGTTCCTCGTGCATTGCACGCCGCGTCGCGGCTCTTTTCCTACAATTTGGAAATTCTGGCGTCTCTCCCTCAAGCGGTTCATTAGTAGCGAGCTGACCTACGAAGAAACACTCTCTCCCGCTTACGTTAAAAATTATTTTTAAAGCAGACTCGCTCTTTTTAAAAATCCATGTGGTACGCGCTAAGGATAGGCTCTGCTCGGAGACCAGGAGTTAATGGGATAAGTGTCTTTTTAAAGCGTCGTATAAAAGCAGGCTACTGGGAATTAAATGTAGCTTGTCAATATAAAATTACATCAGGACTGTAAAAACTTCACGGTTTAATATGATTGACATGACGAAAAATTCGAGTTTTATCGAGAGATGTATAAGATTTGATCTAAAAAATTCAACAAGTGCATCACTCACGTGCGTCGTTTTATTTTAAAATTATTATTTTATTGTACATTAATTAATATATCTTAAAAATGGAAGTACATAAGTTAACTGTACCCTTTCTGTGGACTTCATTACTCCCGTTCCCATATATTCTCTTCATCTTACGATTTCTATATCCATAACAAAAAGCGCGGCTTCATTTATTAGGAAATATGTTAAGCACTTGGCCGTAAGAGTCCGTTGAATAATTGCCTCGCTAAAGTTGAATTTTATGGTTACTCTTAAAAGTGGAGATCAGATACAAAGCACACGATGGGTGATATTTTTATGAAACGTAAGTTAGGTACACGCCGGCCTCATATTTTACATCAGTTTTGTGCCAGAGAGAGCGCTTAGTACAAAGGACCCTCTACGCAATATTTTTATGCAGCATCCAAGGCAAATTAATTAAAACCCAACTTTTTCGTACGCAACAGTTTCGGAGCGAGCGCACTTTATGCTTTTATTATGGCTACTATAATACTTATTGAAACACACTGGGTTGACATAATTAAAAGCTAAAAGTGACAACGTCCGTTTTTTGGGTCAAAGGATGAAACGTAATTGATGCGAATCTTTCATTCGCCCCGATATTCCACTCGGAAATGTGCAATTGCCACAAAATTAGTGTGAATAATTACGTCATTGTAGTTCCAAGTTGCATGCCATTTATATCTGTAAATTACCGTCAGTTCGTATGCTCGGTTAATATAATATATCCCCAGTGTGTACATTTCATTACCCCTAGGGTTACGTTTGCTATCTGTTTCTTGATCCCGGTCCTTTATTAGGATAATTAATATAGACTCTCAAAATGAATCTCTTGATTAGGGACGTCACATACGATCAAAGTTATCGCCGCGATAACAGGTGCTTGATTAAATTTAGTCACTGCAACATTGTACTACGTCGTTGTAACGTTATATTGTTAGTATTATATACTACTGATATTGTTGTAACTTTTATCCTCTTCCTCCTCTTCCAGGAGAATTAAAGTTAGGCATGCATTACTGCGTTTTATAAATTACACTGACAATGAGTTAACGAATTATATTATGTAAAGCAATTAATGCATATTAAGAGAAAGAAGAGCAAAGGAGAGAGAGAGAGAGAGAGAGCCAAATACAATTAATATATTTATACGTACCAAAAATCGTATGCATAATTACGCACGCAATACTGTAATCACGAGATAATTACACGCTGAAAATGTTCATGATTTGATAATATGTTACGGCGAGATATACCGATTTACGCACATATACCTTTTGAAAACTGAATAATTTTATTTAAACAAACAATCGTCTCTTTCAAATTACTTATTAAGGAGTCTTTTTATCTCGTGCATAAAGAATATATTGTCTTTCTCGCGAGGTTATTATTATATTATTACACACAATCCATTACAACTTCGTTAAAATTTGTTTATACGCTCAGACATTCATGAGGGATGATGCATACGCATCACATTTGTTTCCATAGTTTCCCTTTGTGTCTATAACAGCATAAGCATTTGCAGTCACCCTCGGGCCAATGGAGTCTATCTACCTCTGGCTTGTTTTTGGCCGTCAAATTATCACTCTTCCATCAAAATTATTCATATAGGTCTATTACTACGTTTAGGCGAGCGTTACTTCTGTAGTAACTTACGATAATTCACTCGTTTACGCGGAGTAAGTTACTACAAAATCCCGTTTACGCGAAGGACAATCTCGTTTACGCGAACAAATTATCGTAAGTTACTACAGAAGTAACGCTCGCGTAAACGTAGTATATATATGAAAGACTAAGGATTTCCGTCACTTTTGCAAATTAAAAGTAGGTAATAGCCCTAATTTCGATTCTCAATATTTATCGATTGAAGCAGGAGAGGACGGGGGAATATGAACCACGGCGGTGTAATAAGAATCATTTTAGAATAAATTGACTATCGCGCGTTACAAATCCGAACCCGCGTGTGAGTAACTCTTGTGGAACACCGCTCCCTCCGCCATTCGAACATTTCATCAAGCTCGCTTTGTTCGCCACGTCGCGTTTCCGGTCGCTCCGTTACAATATTTATCGATTATTTTGTTAAGCAAAAAGTGATTTTATTTTCCACTAATTGAATTTATTTTTTCTTTACCTATTATTATTGTCATATGTTTGCTTTACTGACAAAATATTTAAAATTAAAAAATCTTTTTAATAGTTTTTCTTTCAAATCACACCGACAAAAAATTAAACTAATTGGGTGATTCGAAATAACTCCAATGATGTAATTAGAACCGGCTCTAATTACTTCAGGTATGCAAATTTTGAACATACGACTGCGTATTGTAAAAAGGTAAACAATTTTGCGACTTATGCATTCGTAAAAATTAATTATAAAATGATTTAAAAACTTAAATTTAATGATTTAACTCCTAGGTTAATGGAAGATGATAAAACCTATTGCCGGGTGCTTATAGGGTAACGGGAGTTTATTTTTTTGTTGATTTTATTAGAATTTAAATATTTATGTTATACACTGTTAAAGGTTAGGGGATGTTTAAACCAATACCAGGAGTTAGATTTATTTTGTTATTTTTAACTAGCATGTGCGTCAAAATTTATTAGTTTGAAACAAAATAGGATTATTTTAACTCCATTGGTTTAGTCAAATTAACATTGTTTTAGTTAAATTAACTATATATTGTGTAGGAGCAATGGCGACCTATGGAACAGTTAAAAATTACTCAAAATTGAGTTTAATTTAACCCTATGAATTTAACAGTGTACCAAATTGAAGCTTAAGGACGTTCTCTCGTCCTTATACTAGAGAAAATCGATTTTCTTAGAATTTTCTTGAAACTGTGAATATACGTTAATTTTTAGGTGTGCTTTATGCGTGGTATAAATTTCAGTACCTTTTCCGGTATAAAAAATCAAGATACTGAGCCTCAAAGTTTCAACTTTTACTAATGAAAAGGTTTTCCAGGCCAAACGGTAAGAGATACGAGGTTGGCCAAGAGGACCAAAGTTGCTCCTCTCGTCGAGTTCTATAAGGAAAAAATGCCAAAACTAAAAAAATTAAATTTAAAAATTTTTTTTGAAACTTTGAGGCTCAGTATCTTTATTTTTTATACCGGAAGAGGTACTGAAATTTATACCACGCATAAAGCACACCTAAATTAACGTATATTCACAGTTTCAAAAAAATCCTTAAAAAATCGATTTTCTCTAGTATAAGAACGAGAGAACGTCCTTAATGTTTTTTGAATTAAATTACTAAAAGTTGAAATAAATATTCGGTGATTATAATACTTACATTTTTTTTTTCTTAACTGGTGCCAATTCCCCCGTCCTCCCCTACTGATAATTCTTCTATTATCTGAATCTCCCTCAATATCGTAACAATACGTTTAATTACCAAGTAACGTACAGCTCGACGTTAATTTATTGCCAATTGTATATTCGACAAAATGTGATAATCAGCGCGGTGGTGTATATATTTCAAGCAATTTATGCGCCGCAAAAATTGTTTCGAGCAACATTCACGTCCATTGCGCGGGATTGCTATCGCGCACTTGCACTTAACAGCGTGCAAGTAAACCGTGAGAGATATTTAGAAAAATGTTTTCGCGCCGCGCGTTGCTGCGTTTCGGTTTACATTGCAGTTTGAGTACTTTCTCGCGCTCCGGAACGTTGTTCCAATTAATCAAATTCAACAGTTGAAAGTAATACGTGAATGGGCAGAGAAATCGAAGTAGAGTGGTGGAAACTCTATCGGGCCTCTATTCGGATCGGATATTTCTATATCTCTTTTATTCTTTTTCCCTCTACTCACAAATAAAAATGTCGTTCCACGCCTGGACGTTGGACGAATGCTGACCGTTTTCTAAAAAGGAAATATTTTCCAAGCTGACTATTTCGTTAGTTTGTAGCGATTCTACAAAAACTTCCGACGAATATGGATGCGTCAAATTCACATTCGCTTTATTTTGTAAGCAACGCGCGTGGAAGAGCTTTATCGCTATGAAACAGCATGGCGTTCGCTTCGCCTCGAAAAAATAAATTTTTCGAACGCCCTCCCTCGACAAATGTTCAAACGCCGTTCTCTTTAGTCGAAATTTTATCCCGCTCAGTGTATTAATTAAATCGCGTACACCGTGACATTTATACGACACGATTCCTTTTCAGCCTGTACCCCGACATGTACCTACTCGCGTGAGCACGCGCGTCGCGGTCGAATCGATTAAAGCTGACATTGATAGAAAACATTGTGAACGCTGGTGCCGTGAACGCGGAAGTGCACGTCATAGACGTAGAATGAGGCTCAGCGGTCCGAAAACTCATTTACCTCGCTTCTTTCTTGCACCGTGATTATTTCGCGCGTCGCCGGTGTTCCTTGTTTAACACAGAGGGGGGGGGAGTTAACGTAATAACTCCCGCCAGGTAACATAGAAAAAGCAATTAAGTGAAAAGCAGCGACGATGGGATTAAAGCTTTTTGAACGAATCACGCGTACCGAACGGACCGCGGAATAATGCGGGAGGAAGTAGTTCGGAACAAGGGTTCTCCTCTTTCCCTTTCTCTTTCTCTCTCTCTCTTTTTTTTTTCATTACGATTCAGCAAATTGGCGCGTCGTTTCGGCCCGTACCTGCGAGAAAAGCGTTTATCTACCGGTCGCGATGGGAGTTGCAGGGATCGAGCGGACTGCGCGGCCGGGTCCGTCCTCTCGTCCGGAAATAAAACAATGCACGGCGAACGAGTGTCGAAGTGACGGCCAGACTGGCCGACGGCAACAAGAGGCCAGGCCAGTCTGGCCGCTGTGATTGTGCGTGTGTCATTTATTGTTGTCGCGACACAATAATTCTATTCCGCCGGAGCGCCCCGATTAATCATCGGTGGTGGGCCGCGCGATCACTCAGCGCGGCCCACTGTTTCGAATCTATTTCCGCTATTCAGTCCTCTAGAAGTGACAGAGCGGCGATGGCGCGGCGACGCGACGATCTCGCCGCTCGACACGCCGCTTCACGACTGAATAGAATCGAATCAAGGCGTTTGATTAATTTTGTGTATTGTATCCTCTCTTCGGACTCTGCGTGGGTGTCTCGACAAACACGAGTCTTATAATGGACGATAAATTGAGATTGCGCGCGTGACAGATCATATAAAATATTCCGCTATTGTGTCGCGGTGGGAGAGCGATTTTTAAAGGGAATAGTCAAAGACCTGATTAAAGCGAAGCCGCGAAGATACTGTACGCGTTCTAATTATTGCGTTATCGGCCGCTATTAACAGGATATTTGCCGATCTGTAATTACCATTTCTGAGCGATTCCGGGGGATGATATGGTCCGCAATCTCAATTTCATTCTCACCGGTCTGCTCCTGATGGTATACTACATGTGTCTGCGAGTACTCGACCGAGCCCGGGCTAGCTGGCTCTCCTTGCTGAATTCAATTTCCCCGAGTCCACAGTGGCGGATCGCAGGTGCGTCGAGTTGCTTCGATCGGCAGAGATTGCATGTTAGCGGACGGAAAGAAAGTTACCGTAGTTTCTGCCCCTTGATCGAGAGTATCGAGACGACGTATCGCAGATTTGATTTTCACATCGGTTCTAGTTAATATTTAGAAACACGTACACTTTTTCAAGTTCCGTTATTTCCACGTAATTAATATCTATACAACATTTCTGAAGCGTCTGATAAGTTGCGTCTATAAATCACGAAATGTAAAAATGTACAGAAAATAAGTGAATCGATGTACACTGCATATCTGTAAAAAAATACCTTAGGAGGTCTGGTGTTTGTTATTTTATTTTAGTTCGCGGCAAAGTTGTGCGATATTCTTAACCGAAAAGGATTTTGCAGTTTTTCGATGCACGGCAGAGCGGAATGATGAATATGTCGCGGTATTACGAAGGCGGGACTAAAACTGCCCGGCAGTCTCGCTTCAGTTCCGAGCTAAACATAGATGATCGAAGACGTATCGATCGGACCAATTGTGTCGACGACCGCGGGAGTAATCGCGATGGAGTCAATAATCCATGATCCGCTCAACTTGGGAACAGCTCTATTCCGACGTGTAATTGGGATCAGTGCTTATCTGTTGGCGCACACCGTGTTCCAGTCTCGATCTCCTCGCCCGCGTTTCGCCGCCTCCTCGCGCACCCCTTACCTTCTTCCGATACCTGCACCTTCTTCACGCACAGAACGTGTGTGTACCGTGGCAATATTTGCACCGAGGATTAAATCATCGCGGACAAATTCGCTATATGATCTAACCTGATTGATTTCCATTATTTAGCGTATCAAAAGCCGAGATCAGTTAATTTCGTTTTTTTTTCTCCCTATCTGGAATACACACGTACGGTCTCGCGTTGCGAGCCGTGTGCGGATGTATCGCGAATCGCGCATGAGTTGTCGTGTCCGTGATACGTGACGTAAATAGCTTTGTTTAAATAATCTCTGCCGTCGCGAAAAGGATGGCACCGGTAACGGCGCGGCGAGAGACGCGGGCAGGCGGGCACGTTACAGACAGGACGAGCGCGCGGTGTTCCCGGCAACGACGGAGTGCCGGCGCGGTAATGATATTCCAGAACTTCCAGCGTAGACGCGGCGCGCTGTCGAGGAACGTGAACATTTCGGGATGGATACGGAGACATATTTCAGCGTACACGTGCCAGCGTTGGCTGCTCGCTGCGCGTGTGTGATGTGTCGCGCGAAACCAAACTGTTTCGCGTCAGTAAATTTTCGGCAGCATATATACCGCCGATACAGCGAAATGCCGGAAATGAGTTGCTCAGACTAGACGGTGCGGTGTCACGCGTCATCTGGCTAGATTTTCGGAGGGAATCTCTCCGATATATTAGAAATTTCATGTTCTTTTGAGTCTTATCGGATCATCGTTCTTATCGATTCGTCTCGC
Organism: Temnothorax curvispinosus; assembly: GCF_003070985.1. Lineage (NCBI taxonomy): Eukaryota > Metazoa > Arthropoda > Insecta > Hymenoptera > Formicidae > Temnothorax > Temnothorax curvispinosus. Next base: position 212,333 of record NW_020213872.1, on the reverse strand, counting down.
TGAGCCGCACGGAACTCAATATTTCGCATTCCGTGTCAGAGCCATGCGTGTACCGCCGTTTCGTTTGTCGAATAATTTAATAAATTGCCAATTTAAGTTTAATCACGCGCTCTTTGATAATATTTAAGTTTAATTTATTATGCTCCTTGACATCGCGCTAATCGTAATTAATCGTATTACATAATAGAAAATTTAGTATCGCTGATCCTTTCGGACGAGCTACACAGGATTCCATGTCGCGTTTCCACGTGCCGGAGGCCAGCGTGTTTCCATTTCGTTTGGCAATTAATTTAATTAAGTGTTAACTTGAGCTTTTAATCATACGAAATTTATTACGTTTTTTGGATGTGTCGCGCCCCAGTATAGGTAGATAGTTTGCGTTAGCGGTAAATTTGATCGTTGTTGAACGCGATGATCTTGCGCTATCCTTCCGATGCGCTTTAATGGCGTTCGAGCGTGGTCAGACGATATAACGAAATGTTGTTAATGGGTCACTTAGCATTTACCCGTCGCCCTGTTTCAGAGGGACCGAGCTTCAGCGCGCCAATAACAAACGTGACAGTCCCAGTGGGAAGAGAAGCTATCCTCTCCTGCGTCGTGGCGAACCTTTCTACGTACAAGGTAAGCTGCCAAGCACACGACACACCTAGCTTTTAATCTTGCCTTGCGTCTCAATTACGCTACGCTTTACATGGAAGAGAGAAAGAGAGTCCATGCAAACGATACCGAAAATCCTCTTATCCCGGATACGTCGCGCAAATAACTTCGATACGAAAAGTATTTATGTGCGAACGCGAATGCAGTTCATCGGCAAACAAAGAACCTCGCCTATTTTATTAATGGATGTTGAGCCATGAACGCACACCCTTGACTTCTACATGGATTTGAGGAGGTTGACAAAAATAATAATAGTCTCAAGTCTCAAAAACGTGAAGAAAGATACTTTCTAGGGTATGAATTTCGCATATTATCATATTATAGTAATATTAGCTAATTGGCACTAAAAATGTTACATTAATTAACTTGAATATTATAATATCACTAATTTTATAGAAAATAATATTTTTACTCATAATTGAACCGGTCATAACTTCTTCCGCCCATTGTCCCAGAAATAAAACTTATATTTGTCTAATGATGTACACAACAATACCTACAAAATAGCATATGATTCAATATTGTGCGTCAATGGTCCATTTTGGGCGAGGTTCTTTTAAAAAAAAGAGGACCTTTGACAATTAAATCAGAGCGCCAGAGAACGATTTGCGGTCGGGGATGAAATGAAAACGGGCAGTATTCTAATGCAATGTGGAGCCCCGCGGAGTTGGTCGGGATAAAAAATGGAAAATCGTTATGGACTGATAAACAAAGTTTAATTTAGCTGCCAGTTACAACGGGGCATAGCCCGCAGACTTCATTGCCGCGAACGTATTCCTCGGCACGCTGCAGAAACGTGGACGTGCACGAATGGATTCCGCGGTGTGACAAACATCGTTCACTGCAAGTCCGCAAAGTCTGACGAATTAAAGTTCATTCATCATGCTGGGAAAAATTTATCCGTGTCACATATCGCTACGTATCTTTCGTTGCATTGTGCGATGCGGCTTTATAAATAGAGAAAACTGCGCGATGCTAAACTGATTGATTGATGC